>NW_006922248.1:227533-232387 GCF_000298275.1 Orycteropus afer afer | reverse complement strand
TCCATATGAGTAAGGCTGGGTTTACTCAGATGTTGAAGCTCTTTCCCAGTCCTATTTTGAGAGCCTTTTAGCCTAAATGGACTATTCCTAAAGGTGCGCGGTATTGTACCAAACAGTGTTTCTTTGCTATTCCTAAGGTTTTCCCTGGCCAATTCTTTGAGAAGTGGATGGCCTCTTCCTTTTTCCTAGTCTGCCTCAGTCTATGAGCTGGGCTGTTACCTGTGCACCAGGTGCATTTCGCTGGGTTTTAAACACCAGAGACTCAGCATCAAAACCCACATCTACATGTCAGCACAGTAGGACAAACCGACAGACAAATATGTCTTGCTGTTGGAGACCTCTTGTATCACCCCCACCTGGGTCCCTGTGGCTGAATGTTCCTCTGTCTGGCTTCCTGGCTTTTAATCCCCTTTCTCCTGCTCTTCCCGCCTGCTGCTTTGGGCATCCCTGAGTTGTCTCTCCTCACCTGTATCCCTGGGACTAACTGCTCTTCTGTCCCAGTTCCTGGCTTTTATCCCCTTTCTCCTGCTTTTCCATCCTGCTGCTTTGGGCGGGCCTGAGTTTCCTCTCCTCACCTAATCCCTTTGGCTGATTGTTCTTGTCTCTGGCTTCCTGGCTTTTAATCCCCTTTTTCCCTCTCTTCCCACCTGCTGCTTTGGGCGTCCCTGAGTTGTCTCTCCTCACCTGTATCCCTGGGGCTGACTGCTCTTCTGTCCGGGTTCCTGGCTTTTAATCCCCTTTCTCCTACTCTTCTGGCCTGCTGGTTTTGCCTCCCTGAGTTGTCTCTCATCACCTTTAACCGTGGGGAATATCAGTATGAACTCATGTTTAGCTTAATAATTGTACAGATGGATGGATACAGAAATAATTGTAGATATATGTAAATATCCGCAATAATGTTGTTGTTAGGTGCCATCAAGTCATCTCTGACTCACAGCGACCATATATACAAAGAATGAAACACTGACCAATCCTGTGCAGCCCCACAATCCTTGCTACACCTGAGCCCATCACTGCAGCCACTGTGTCAATCCATCTCAAGAGCCTTCCCCTTTTTCAGTGACCCTCCACTTTGCCAAGCATGATATCCTTCCTCCAGGGAATGGTTCATTTTGACAACATGACCAAAGTAGGTGAGACAAAGTCTGGCCATTCTTGCTTCCAAAGAGCATTCCGGCTACACTTATTCCAGGACAGATTTGTTGATCTTTTTCCAGTCCACGGTCCTCTTAGCATTCTTCTCCAACACCACAACTCATAAGCATCAACTCTTCTTCAGTCTTCTTTATTCGTTGTCCAGCTTTCACATGCAAATGAGGTGACTAAAAATACCATGGTTTGGGTTAGGCGCACCTTAGTCTTCAACGAGACATCTCTGCTCTTCACCATATTAAAGAGGTCTTCTGCAGCAGATATGCCTAATGCAATACGTCATCTGATTTTTTGACTGCTGCTTACATATTTGCTATTGTTGTTGTTATGTGCCATCGAGTCGGAACTGACTCACAGCAACCTCTCCTTGGGTTTCCGAGGCAGTATCACTACAGAAGTAGATTGCCCCATGTTCCTTCCGAGGAGTGGCTGGTGGGTTTGAACCGCCAGCCTTCTGGTTAGCAGTCAAGTGCCTTAGGTACTATGCTACCAGAGCTCCCATATTTGCTATAGTAATACATATATCTCTTTCTTACCTCTGTCAACTGAGAGAGACTAGAAATGACACACTCTGTAGCAATCTGCATACCCAGAACCCATATCTTGGATGCTACACACTGTTCTCCAATAAAAGGAACTAGGATTGTTATAGAAAAGACTGATTCTGGGGCTGTTGTTGTTGTCAAGACAATTCTGACATATGGCAACCCCAAGTATGCAGAGTACAACTACACCACATATGGTTTTGAAAGCTGTGACATTTCAGAGGCAGACTGCCTGACATTACTTCAGAGACGCCTATGACTGGGTTTGAACTGCTCACCTTTCAGTTGGTAGTCCAGTCTGGAGTGTCTTGAATCAGAAAGCAAAGAAGTGCTCAAAACACAAAAGGATGACACATATTAAAGGACAAAGAGCCAACCAGAAAAGCAACCACTAAGCAAAGCTGGGACAATTTAAGCACAAAATAAATAAATATAACCCAAAGTATAAAATGAATATATATGAGTTTATACTGATATGACGAAATAAGTAAATGAAGGAGAAGAAGCAAATCTTCCTTATAGAAGAATACCAAATAATGTATGTAGATAGTCCCCTTCTCTAGGAGATACAGCTTAAACTCCCTTATACAGTATATAAAAAATAAATAAATAAACTCACTGCCATCAAGTTGATTCTGACTCATAGCAACTCCCCCTTGGGTTTCGGAGGCAGTAAATCTTTACAGAAGTAGACTGCCCAGTCTTTCTTCCGCAGAATAAAGTATAGAAAGGAAATACAATTATATGACAGAAGAGCCTGACAAACATATCTTAACTAAGTGATCATGGTTAACAACACCAGTGATGTCATGAGGATATCATGTATCTTTTGATATGCCCTTCATTTCTGTGGTATGCTTTCCCAAAACCCCTAATCCCAGTGAGAACAAAAGACAAACCCAAATTGATGGACATTCTACAAAATACCTGACAAGTATTCCTCAAAATAATCAAGGTCATGTAAATCAAGGACAGACTGAGAAACTGTCATAGACCAGAGTGAGTTAAGGAGACATGTTGACTAAATGTAATGTAGTATCCTGAACTGAATGCTGGGAAAGAAAAAAGACATAAATGGAAAAACTGGTGAAATCTGAATAAAGTCTGGGGTTTTGTTAATAATAATGTACTCATATTGGTTTCTAACTTTTGACTTAAGTACTTTTGACATACCGTACCACAGTAATGTAAGATAATAATGTTAGGGAAAACAGAAATTGGGTGAGGGGTACAAAGAACCCTTTGCACTATTTTCACAATTTTTCTATATACCTAAAATTATTCTAAAATAAAAAGTGTGTATTTTTAATAAAGACAAACTTTTGGTTGATATAAAGGTTTTCTTTTTCTGTGACACAAATCGTAAGAAATAATGTAACTAAGGGTTGTATCCTTTTATCATACTTATTCAATTTGCATGCTCAGCAAATAATCCGAGAAGCTGGATTATATGAAGAATGTGGCATCAGGATTGGAGGAAGACTTAGTAACAACTTGCGATACACAGATCACACAACTTTGCTTGCTGAAAGTGAGGATGATTTGAAGCCCTTACTGATGAAGATTAAAGACTACATACAGTCTGGAGTATGGATTACACCTCAGTATTAAGAAAACAAAAATCTTCACAGTTGGTCCAATAACAGGTACACGATAGAGGGAGAAAAGATAAAAGTTGTCAGGGACCTCATATTACTTGGTTCTACCGTCAACACCAATGGAAGCAGCAGTCAAGACATCAGACAACGTATTGCATTGCGCAAATCTGCTGCAAAAGACCTCTTTCAAGTGATGAAGAGCAAAGATGTCCCCTTGAAGATTAAAGTGTGCCTAACCCAAGCCATGGTATTTTCAATAGCCTCTTATGCATGTGAAAGCTGGACAATGAATATGGAAGACCGAAAAAAAGCTGATGCTTTTGGGTTGTGGTGCTGGAGAAGAATCTGAGAGTACCATGGACTGTTAAAAGGATTAACAATCTGTCCTGGAAGAAGTGCAGCTGGAATGTTCCTTGGAAACAAGAATAGCCAGACTTCGTCTCACCTACTTTGGTCATGTTGTCAGAAGGAACCATTTCCTGGAGAAGGATATCATGTTTGGTAAAGTGGAGGGTCAACGGAAAAGGGGAAGGCCCTCAACGAGATGGACTGACACAATGGCTGCAATGATGGGCTCAGGTATAGCAAGTATTACTGAGGCTGGCACAGGACCGGGCAGTGTTTTGTTCTGCTGTGCATAGGGTCACTATGAGTTAGACTCAATAGCACCTAACGACAACAGCAACAATGCTTTCAAATATCCCATGATGTCAGCTTATAAATTCATTCACTCAAAAAACACTCACTACTGATATTACCAACTATATGCTAGGATCTGTGTGAGGTATGTGGGACAGAAAAATGAGTAACACATAATATGCCTGCTTGTAGAAGGGCCAAGTAATTGGACACCATTTGCTGTTATTTTATAATGGGAAGGGTCCTCTCAGGTTAGCAAGGCCTTAGCAGGTCAAAGGAGAAAGCATAAGTATTACCTGTTACAATAAACATAAAGATGAAGACATAAGTACTTTATCCAAGTCACTTAACCTCTGCCCTTCAGTTGTCTCATCTATAAAATAAAATTAACAAGAGTTTACCCTGCATGAGCTTAAGGACTTATATCAGGAGACCCTGAAGGTCTTTCAAAAAAGTAAAATATCTATGTTTCTGTTAAATACCTCAAATCTAATATTTTATTTTTGTTTCTAAAGTCACCATTCTAGATCTATCTAGACAACTGTAAGTCATTTAACTGGTCTCCCTGCTTCTAGTCCCTCCCGTCCTGCAATCCATTCTACATATCACTGCTAAAACAAGTGTTTGGTTAAAGAGCGTAATATTCACTTTCTGAATGGTTTCAAATGCTCAATTAACACTGAGAAACAGGCTTATAACAATGCCATTATACAATCATCTTGATTATGTAATAATATTTAATAAATAATATATTCAGAACTTAATAAAATCCAGACACTATGGCAACTATTAATTTACCCCCCCACACACACACACAACTACTCCCAAGTTATTCCATTTTAGAGAGGGCTATCTTTTGGGAGCTCTGATAGCATAGTGCCTAAGGCACTTGACTGCTAATCAGAAGGCTGGTGGTTCAA
>NW_006922248.1:210616-227433 GCF_000298275.1 Orycteropus afer afer | reverse complement strand
ATAACAGTTAAAAACAACTTCAAAATGTCTAGGAAAAAACAGGCAACCTCAAATCAAACAAACAAAAAAAAAAAAAAACAGGATAAGACAATAAAAGTAAAATCCCAAACAAAAATCTTGTTAAACATGGAGGAGGAGGAAGCAATAGAATTGTCTGAGAAGGAATTTAGAAAGTATGTTTATAGAACTCTATAAGAGCTCAAGGAAACCCCAAACAGAAGCAAGGAGAACACAGACAGTACCCTGGAAGAACTCAGGAAAATCATTCAAGAACACAATAACAAGATTAATACACAATCAGAACTCATACAAAAACATTAGTTAGAAATCCAGAAGATGAATACCAAAATTACAGAATTGCACAATACAGTGGAAACACAAAGGAAGAGGATAGAACTGGCTGAAGAACACATTTCCCAACTAGAAGACAAATCTCTGGACACCAGCCTCTATGAAGAAAAATTAGAACAAAGATTTAAGAGAATGAAGAGAACCTAAGAGTTACATGGGACAACATGAAAAGAAACAACATACACCTCATTGGAATTCCAGAATAAGAAGAGCCAAAAAAAAAAAAAAAAAACTACTGAGAAAATTGTGGAAGACCTACTAACAGAAAACTTCCCTCATATCATGAAGGAAGAAAAGATATTTGTCCAAGAAGCTCAAAGAACCCCATACAGGATAGATCCCAAGAGAAAAACACTGAGCATATAATAATCAAACTCTCCAAAACCAAAGACAAAGGAAGAATCTTGAGAGCTGCCCAGGACAAAAGAAATGTTACTTATAATAATCGAACAGTTAGGCTGAGCTCTGATTACTCAGCAGAAACCATTCAGGCAAGAAAGCAATGGGATGACATATATAAAACATTGAAGGAAAAGAACTTCCAACCAAGAATCCCATATCCAGCCAAATTATCCATCAAATATAAGGACAAAATCAAGACATTCTCAGACAAACAAAAATTAAGGGATTTTGTGAAAACCAGACCAATCCAACAAGAAATGTTTAAGGAAGTCTTTCCAATAGAGAACCCACAAGAGAGATCAACAAAATCAGGATGCATGACATCAACACTAAAACCAAATCAGAAATAGACACTCAAAATAAGACCATAAAATTTTGTACACTAAAAATCAAGGAAGCCAATCTGCACACAACAACAGCAACTAAACAAGTAGAGGGAATAAAAGTTCCAGGTACAAACTTCCAAATGGAGAGGAAAACAGGACAATGTCCTCATAGAATAGACTGTTCCAAAAATACAGAGACAAGAATTCACTCCATGGTAACCACAGAGAAAATTAACAATCCCCCTAAGCAAATCCAGAAGGAAAGAAAACATATGGGTTTAATAAGCACAAAAACAACAATAAAAAAAAAGGGAGGAAGCATTAGGCAATAAATCAAACTCAGCATAGAAAAGTATATGGACCAAGTAAACACCAACAACATGACAAAAAAATGCAATAGAATGACAGCAATCAATTCATATCTATCACTGATTACGCTCAATGTGAATGGACTAAATGCACCTATCAAGAGAAAGACAGTGGCAGACTGGATAAGAAAAGAAGACCAATCGATATGCTGCCTACAAGAGACCCACCTTAGACATATAGATAAAAACAAATTAAGAGTTAAGAAGTGGGAAAAAAATATACCAAGCCAATGGCAACCAAAAAAGAGCAGGAGTGGAAATATTAATTTCTGATAAAATAGACATTAAGGTGAAAAACGGGAGCTCTGGTAGCATAATGGCTAAAGCACTTGACTGCTAACCAGAAGACTGGCGGTTCATACCCACCAACCACTCCTCAGAAGGAAGATGGGGCAATCTACTTCCGTAGTGATACTGCCTCAGAAACCCAAGGAGGGGTCACTATGAGTTGGGTCCGACTCAACGGCACATAACAATAACATCTTTAGATAATACACTATTCTCTTCATTTATCTGTAACAAGGGTTGGCAAACTTTTTATCTAAAGGGCCAGAAAACACCTATTTTCAGCTTTGTGAGCTATAAAGTCTCTGTCCCAACTATTCAACTTTGCCACTGTGGTGGGAAAATAGTCACAGTCCACTGTAATATGATACAGTCTGATACAAATAGAAACAAAGTGTCACAGGACTAGAGAGAAGGAATACACAATTGAGACAAGGAGTCAGTGTATACAAAAATGAGCACCAAAGTGACCATAGACAATAGATAAAGAAATGGGCATGGCTGTGTTCCAGTAAAATTTCATATACTAAAACAGGTCAGCCACACTTCACTGATCCCTTAGTTATACAACAGCACTCTTATCTTGGAATTCTGAGTCCTATAAGAAGTTCTGGAAGTGTAGTACCTAAGGCATCTGACTGCTAACCAGAAGGCTGGTGGTTTAAACCCACCAGCCACTCCACAGAAGGAAGACTGGGCAATCTACTTCCATTAAGATTTACTGCCTCAGAAATCCAAAGGGGTCACCAGGAGTTGGAATCAACTTGATGGCAGCAAGTATGGTTTGGTTTGGTTTGGTTTATAGCTGAGATACGATCAAATTAACCCATTTAAATTTAGTTGTCTTATTCCTTTTATCATCAGCAAGCAACTTCTAGAGAATTGTGTCAAGGTTCAGGGTAATCATCATGAAACATTCCCTCACTAAAAGAGTTACTGAGCATTTACTACAGGATAAGCACTATGCCATGAACACCGAGGAACCCTACTGACACAGTGGTTAAACTTAGTTCAGTGGTTTGAACCCACTTACTGCTCTATGGGAGAAAGATGTTGGTAGTCTGCTTCCAGCCTCGGAAACCCTATGTGGCAGTTCTATTCTGTCCTGTAGGGTTAACTATGAGTCTGAATTAACTTGAGAACAGGTTTGGTTTGGTTTATGTGAGGACAAAACAACTCTTGGCTTCAAAGAGCTTACAGTTTAATGAAAGGAGAGATAAGCAAATAGACCATTATAATATAATACAGTCTGATACAGAGAGAAACAAAGTACTATGAGACAAGAGAAGGAATACACAGTTGAGACAAGAAAGGAGCCAGTAAGTCAGAGAAGGCAGTTTCCTGGAGCAGCAGAGAAATATACCCACAAAAGTTTGGATTAATAATCTATTAATGGGCTAAATAATTAAGCTGATCAGTCACAGATATTTTAGATCGACTGAAATGCATAGGGGTTTGTTTTTTAGGAATTAACCTGTATGAAGACCTTAATAAAATACCAATATAAGTTAATATTTAATGTTATCCAGTTAAGAAATCAAACAGCATACTGCATTTGGCAAATGTGCTGCAAAACACCTCTTTAAATTGTTAAAAACAAAAGATGCTACTTTGAGGACTAAGGTGAACCTGACCCAAGCCATGGTATTTTTAATTGCCTCATACACATGTGAAAGCTACACAATGAGTAAGGACGATAGAGGAAGAACTGATTCATTTGAATTATAGTGTTGGCAAAGAAAACAGAATATGGAAGAGTAATATGGAATAAGGAGCTCTGGTAGCATAGTGGCTAAGACACTTGCCTGCTAACCAGAAGGCTGGCGGTTCAAACCCACCAGCCACTCCTTGGAAGGAAGGTTGGGCAATCCTACTTCCGCAGTAAGGAGGGGTCGCTATGAGTCGGGGCCGACTTGAAGGCACGTAACAACAACAACAACAACAACAACAATATGGAATATACCACAGGGTGCCAGAAGAACAAACAAATCTATCTTGGAAGAAGTACAGCTAGAAGGCTCCTTAGAAGCAGGGATGGCAAGACTTCATCTCACTTACTTTGGTCATGCTGTCAAAAGGGATCAGTCCCTGGAGAAGGGTATCATGCTTGGTAAAATTAAGGGTCAGTGAAAAAGGGAAGACTCTCAATGAGATGGATTGACACAGTGGCTGCAATGCTGGGCTCAAACATAACAAGGATTGTAAGGATGGTGCAGGACCAGGCAGTGTTTTGTTCTACTGCACTCAGAGTCACCATAAGTAGGAGCTAATTCACTGGCACCTAACAACAAACATGGGCAAAATGCTGAACAATGCAAGAAGCATCAGAAGAAGATGAAAGAATACACAGTCACTGTATCAAAAAGTTCAACCACTTCAGGAGGTAGCATATGATCAAGAACCGATGGCATGGAGGGAAGAAGGTCAAGCTGCGCTGAAGGAACTGGTGTAAATCAAGGCTCTAGGAATTGACAGAATACTCACTATGATGTTTCAATAAATGGATTCAACACAGGAAGTGCTCACTTACTTAGGCCAAGAAATTTGGAAGACAGCTATCTGGCCAACCTACTGGAAGAGATCTATATTTGTGTCCATTCCAAAGAAAAGTGATCCAACAGAGCATCACACAAAAGTAAAATTTTGCTAAAAATAATTTTAAATGGTTATGCAATACATTGATAAGGAACTGCCAGAAATTCAAGCCAGATTCAAAAAAGGATATGGAATGAAGGTTATCATTGTTAATATCAGATGGATCTTGGCTGAAAGCAATGAGTGTCAGAAAGATGTTTACCTGTGTTTTATTGACTATGCAAAAGCTTTCAACTCTGTGGATCATAACAAATTATGATTATGCAAAGAAAAGGAATTCCAAAACACTTAACTGTGCACACGAGGAACCTGTATGTAGACCAAGCAGCAGTCATTAGAATAGAACAAGGGGGTACTGCATGATTTAAAATCAGGCAAGGTGTGGGTCAGGGTTGTATCCTTTACCATACTCATTCAATCTGTATGCTAAGCAACTAATCTCAGAAGCTAAACTATATGAAGAAGAACATGGCATCAGGATTAGAGAAAGACTCATTAACAACCTGCGATACATATATGACACAACCTTGCTTGCTAAAAGTGAAGAGGACTTGAAGCACTCTGAAGATCAAAGACTATAGTCTTCAGTATGGATTACACCTCAACATAAAGATAACAAAAATTCTCACAACTGGACCAATAAGCAACATCAGGATAAATGGAAAAAAGTTTGAAGTTGTCAAGTATTTCATTTTATTTGGATTTACAGTCAACGCCCATGAAAGCAGCAGTCAAGAATTTAAATGATTTAATACACTGGGCAAAAGACATCTTTACAGTGTTAAAGAGCAAAGATGTCACTTTGAAGACTAAAGTGGGCCTGAACCAAGCCCCTGTCTTTTCCGTAACTTCATATGCATGTGAAATTGATAATCTGAACAGTGGTGATGGCGAAGAATATTCAATATACAAGGGACTACCAAGAGAACAAACAAATCTGTTCCGGAATAAGGACAGCCAGAATGCTCCTTAGAAGTGAGAATGGCCAGACTTTGTCTCTCACACTTTGGTCATGTTATCAGAAGGGATCAGCCCCTGGAGAAGGATATCATGCTTGGTAAAATACAGGATCAGCAAAAAAGGCGAAGATCCTCAATGAGATGAACTGACACAGTGGCTGCAAAGCAGCAGTAGGCTTAAGCAGAGCAAAGATTGTGACAATGGTGCAGGAATAGGTAGAGTTTCGTTCTGTTGTAAATAAAATCACTATGGTTGAAACTGACTCGATGGCACCTAACAGTAACAATAACAACAAACAGAAGCCCCTCAACCTAGCTAGGTTTAGACTGCTTATTCATATCTATATCCAGTAGGGATATATAGATAAATCAGACTTAAATCTGACCTCACAAAGCTCACAGTCAAGCGCAGGAGGAAGGACAAGTGATTCATAAAGAGACAGGACTGAGTTTCAGATAGAAAGTCAGGAGAAGTTAAGGTGGTTATGAGGAATTTTGTACCTTCTTCTTTCAAGCCCTTCACATCTCTCTGCTAAATCTGATCATTTTAGAAAGCTAGTTAAACCTCATACACCGATGTTATTGATATACTAATATACTATGACTCATAGTGACCCTTCCTTGGGTTTCTGAGGCAGTAATCACTATGGAGGTAGATTGCCCAGTATTCCTTCCAAGGAGTGGCTGGTGGGTTTGAACTGCCCACCTTTTGGTTAGCAGTCAAATGCCTCAGGCACTATGCCACCAGAGCTCCTGTTTAATATACTGATACACTAATATCTAGAAATGATGTAAAACACTTGTGTGTTTAATATTTTTACTCCTGGTTGGGGTAAAAATGAACCAAGAACAATAAAACCACACTTCTCTTTTTATGGCAGTAAGCTATATTGATTCCATGAAGTGAAGAAAATGTAAACTTCTTAAAAAAAATTCTCTTCATAATTAATCACAAACCCTCCTTGGTTCAAAAGAGATGAGTATTTTGTCTACCATTCCTTTAGCAATTGACTGTATTTCTACAGTGATAATCATTAAAGGATTATTTCAGTCCATACACATCACTGTTTAGCTGTGCTTGCCACCAATTCAAATGGGTCCACCTAGCACACCACCAAAACACTCCTAAGCTATAGATTTTAATTCCAAAACCTCATCCACTTGGAGGATCTGGAAAGTGTGAAAAATTTCCAGCACTCCAAGAAACACATTCTGAATTCAGGTTCAGGGATTCTACACAGCAGTGAATTTCCAAATGCAATTTGTACACTCGGAAGTAAAAGCAAAAAAAAAAAAAGACTTAAGTATAGTTATGTTAAAACTAAAATAAAATGTCTGGTTTCCAAAACAGTCATAATTACCATTCTAACAAAAACGAAGAGATCTGACAACAGAAATATCACTGGCACTAACTTTGAGAGATTCTTTGAATCAAAGAGGAAAATATGTGTGCTGTTAAGTTTTCTGTAAGTGTGGTACTACCAGAATATAATCAAGTATCAAAATCTCTGGGTCCTCGATTGCCATCCCTCTAATATTTCCTCAATGCTAATGGTCCCCAACTAAAATACTCTCACTACAGCCACAGTCAGAATTCCGAGGATAGTCAAAGAAAGGCAATATAACAGGACAGCATTTGAGCTGGCTTAAAGAATGGGTAAACTCTGGATAAGAAGATTGAGGGTGAGCTGGGAAAGGAAAGGGGGGGATAAATAGATCCAAGCTGTAAAACAAAACAAAACAAAAAACCTGAGTGAACAAATACAAAGCTTGTACTGGAAATAATGGTTTGGCTGAAAGTTAGATTTATGATAAGAAATAAACTTGCAAAGTTACACTGATTGGTGCAAAATTATGAATAGGCTTGAATAATAAACTAAGGAATATGAATTTTATTCTGAGTACAGAGAGAGCCACTGAAGGTTGTATGGCTGGGAAAAAACAATCAGAGATATGCTACAGAAAGAATTATGTAGCAGTATGGGAAAAACAGATTTGGGAAATTGGAGACAGAAGGGGGACTAGTTAAAAAGCTATTGCAATTGTCTTATAAGAAGTGATCAGAAATAAATTAGTGGCAATGGCAAGGGATAAGTTACAGACACACAAGACATTTTAACTACCAAAGAAGAATTTGTAACTCCTTAAGTGTGAGGGACAAGAACATAAGAAAAAAATTAAAATGCAAAAAATATTTGCAATTTTTTAAAGAAAAAACAAAAAAAGCTAGAGTAATAAGCAAGGGCAAGCTCACCAAATAACCTCTACAGATCATGCTAACAAGTCTTGACTTTATCCTGAGGGAGCCAAGGAAGACTTTCCAACAGAGAAATGCCAGAATTACATCTGACTGCAAGATCCAGAATGGCTTAGATTGGGGGACTAATGTAGAAGGTAAGGAGCCCGGTTAGAATACTGCTGTAAGAACCCAGGTGTGACAATGAAGATGGAGACATATGTGCACCTGTGAAAGATATTTTTGAGAGAGATGTTGGAAGTAGAATCAATGATCTTTACTGGTTGTGGGAGGTATGCAGGGGAGAATGATAAGAAATTGAAGAAAATGTCCTGGCTTCTACCTTGAGCCAACTGAGTCCCCAGTTGGTGACAATAAGAAACACTGGAAAAGAAGTGGATTTGGGAAAAGAAAGGGGGTGGGAAGATGAGTTTAGTTGTGACCACGTTAAATACTAGGTGACTGTGAAACATCCCAGAAGAGATGTCAAGTACACAACTGGCTCTTTTCCTCATTTCCCACATACAATCCATTACCAAATGCTGTCAAGTCCACCTTTAAAATATAGCATAAATCTGTCCACTTCTTTTCATCTCCACTGCTACCACCTATTATCTCTCACCATAGTATTCATGCATTCACTTCTATTATCCAGTCTCCACATTGCAGCCAGAGAGATCTTTTTAAAATATAAATCAGACTGTTACTCCCTGTTTAAATCTTTAAAGGATTTCCTATTGAATTTAGGAAATCAAACTTCTTATCATGAGCAAAAAATTCCTACATAGTCTGCACTCTTACTTACCAAACCTCATCTACACTGGCCAAGTACTAGTGGGTAGCCCACCTCCAAACACTCATAATAGTCTTGCTCTTTGCCTTCAAGTCTCACCTCAAATATCACCTCCTAGGTATAATTCCTCTCTATCATATTGTCTTTCTTTTTCCCCCAGCTCTGTAAAGTATGCACTGTACTTTATTGTATTTATATTTCACCTTTATAATAATTCTGTGAGAAAATTATTATGATGATTCACATCTTGTACATAAGGAAATTGACACAGAAATGTCAAGTGATTTACCTAAGAGTCTTATACTAATAACGCAGGTCATAAAGCTTGGACTTGAACCTGGGTCTCCTAATTATAAAACCAATGTTTAACCTTAAAAAAATAATAATAATTGTGCCATGAGCCATTCAAATGGTTAACTCTGAAATTTTTGCTTAGGGTAGAAACACTGGAATGAATAAACTGTAAGCTCTCAGGGTGCAAACTCTTATCATGTGGCATTTGGAAGGGAATAGTACAACAACGTGTACATCAGTTACAAGTGTTGGGCTGGATCTATCATATTGTCCTGATTTACTACTGTCTTCATAGCACTTACCAAAATCTGTAATCTTACTTGTGTGTTTACTCCCTATAATATAAGCTCCATGAAAGTAGAAAACTTGTTTATCTTTTTTATTGCTATATTTGGCCCAGACGGTATAGAGCTGACCTACAGTAAATATATGCTAAATCAATTCACACATAAATAAATGAACAAAATACATGGAAGAAGTCAGCTGGAGATATCAATTTGGGCATCATCTACATTTGAATGACAAATAATGCCAAGGAAAGAGATATTACCCATGGGAAGTAGACAACCTAAAACAGAACCCCAAGGAATGTGAACACTGAATGAATGAGCTAAAGAAGACAGGCATCCAAAAAGAAGCAAAGAGGCAAGGCCAGAGGAAAACATGACAATTTTTCCAAAGTGTTGGATGATGAGAAGCACGCTCTTTATCAAAAAGGCAACTTGGTATTAAGGAAAAGCATGTGGTCTGATATTTATTCAACAAACATTTATTAAATGCCTGTCATGTAGCAGGAACTATATACCAGGAGTTGGGATATAAAACTAAACAAGAAAACAAATCAGACCATTCAAAGACCTGAACAGTCTTCTCTAAATGAGACTATGAGCAACTCTTAATCTGAATCTTAACTGTCACAACTGGTAGGAAGACTAAATGAGATCTTGTTCATAAAGCACTGAGTACAATATCTGCAAATAAAACAGGCACCCAATTAATCACAGCTACTACTATTAATGTTCACTATCTGTGGTGGCTTGCATGTTGCTGTGATGTTGGAACCTCTGTCACTGGTATTTAAAATACTAGCAGGGTCATTCATGGTAGACAGGTTTCAGTGGAGTTTCCAGACTAAGACAGACTTGGAAGAAAATCTACTTCAGAAAATTAGCCAATGAAAACCCTATGGAGCACAACAGAGTATTAAATATTACCTGATACGGTGCTGGAAGACAAACCCCTTAGGTTGGAAAGTCCTCAAAACACACAGTGGTTGCCAATGACTCGAGCATACCAAAAATTATGAAGATGGTGTGGGGACTGGGCAACATTTTGTTATGTTGTATGTGGGGTCACTATGGAATCAGGAGCCAACTCAATTGTAACTAACAACAATAACACTATTATTATAAAAGCAGTCTTTACTTCACTGATGAAACAAAATACTAGTATAATTTACAATAATCTTCCTAGGGGAATCATCTGATTTAAAAATCCCTATCTACCCTGAGAATACTACAATAAACAAATAGATGGGATTCTTTATGGGGAAGCTACTAAGGATTACCATATCAAGGTCTCTTCCAAGATTTTAGTTTGGCCTCAGCAAAAGCACAGAAGCATGTAAGTAACTCAATTTAGTCCAAGGCAATTTAACTCCCCACTTTCAAGTATGACTCAAAAGAAAGACCACATACCTACCTTTCTCAACAAACCCTTTGGGCTTAATTTACTCTAGAACATTACCTCTTGATATCTCTAACATGAAATAGGATAGAAAATGCATAGCATCACAGTCCAATTACGTGCTTTTTGTGTGTGTGTGTGCTTTTATTTTGTTAAATTATATTCTTTGGTTTTCTCCATGAAAGTCAAGATGTTTGCTTACGTGTGTATGTGTGTTTTGTTTTGTTTTGTTTTTTAAAAAAAACCTGAGCTGAAAGAACATAGATTCCTCAGAACATTAAACATGAGAAAAATGCCAGAATATTTCTCTTAAATTCCAACTAAGAACATGAGACTGAAATACCACTGACCAATGGGGACCCATATCTTACATGCCTGGCAATCCAACCCCCAAACAAAATACCTCCTTCCTACCAACATACACTACTTTCCATTGATTTCTCTCTGCTTTTGTTGTTGCCTGAATTCTAGAGATCAAGGCTCCAGTGATATCTTCCAGCCAAAGGAAAATTATTTTCCTTACTTCTCTTTGTTCTTCTCTAACAGACTGCTAGTTCTTTTGTCCAGATCATGTGGGCAGAAAGGCTAAAGGCCTTCTGATAGTCATACATGCTTAGCAAGCAAAAAGTAAACAAGACACATTTCTCTAAGCTAAAATGTTCTAAAACCAAAATACATCATTTAAGTTTCTGAGTATTCTCAAGTTAATAGTCTATTTACCAGAGTATATCAACATACTGTGAGTCTGCAATAAAAAATTGACCAATTCAAAATTTAAGCACCAAGCAAAGTTCTCCTTTAACATTAAGGCCAAAAGAGCATAAAATTGGAAATAATGAGGTAGAAATTCTCATCATGATTTTATCACTATGAAATTATGTTTGTGCCCGCTTCCACACTGATGAAACAAGGCTAAAGATACTTTTCCTTTTTGTGTCTTTTAGTATAAGTTGATTTAATAATATCTGATCTCTCTGCTACCTGCTGCTATCTTGTGTCGTCAAGTTGATTCCAACTCATGGCAACCCCATTTGTTATAGAGCAGCACTGTTCAATAGCGTTTTCTTGGCTGTAATCTTTATAGAAGCAGGTTTCCAGGCCTTTTTTACCTTAGTGCTGTTGGGTGGGTTCAAACTGCCAACCTTTTGGTTACCAGCCAAGTGCAAACTGTTTAACTGTTACATATACACTACTTAGTCAAGGTTATAAGCTTCTTTTAACGAAATCATTAAAACAACCCAACTCCATCCTGTCAGAGTTATTTCGTGTGTGTGTGCACATGCGTGCATGCATGTGTGCAAGCGTGCATGCATGTGTGTCACAGATCTGGCATCAAACAATATCTTGATTTGGCAATTCATCCAGAACTCAATGACCTACAGTAGAAACACAAAGCCCTCTGTTTCCATCTCCAACATTCTTCCTAGCAGCAGCAAATCAAATAATGGCTACGCGCCTCAATAAATGGGTCAGTAGCCAGAAGGCTGGTGGTTCAAACCCACCAGCCACTCCTTGGAAGGAAGATGAGGCAATCTACTTCCATAGCGATACTGCCTCGGAAACCCAAGGAGGGGTCGCTATGAGTCAGGTCCGACTCGACGGCACATAACAACAACAACAACAGCAGAAATTAAACAAGATGTCATTTCCAGCTTTCAATACCCTTGTCAGACTTGGCTTCTAAGATATAAAAATATCATTGCAAATTTAAAAGATACCTCATATTTTAACTTTTAATTTTTCTTGGTTAAAGCCAAGGAAGTCTTTTAAGATCATTTTTCTAATAACAACTATAATAAAAAAACAATTTTCTGGGCCCTTAACAATTGTATATTCTTTCTCTTTCTCCAGGTTGCACTTTCTTCATCTATATTCACCATTTCACTAAAAATTATCCTTCCAGTATGATATCATGTTTTAAAGGTGGAAACAAGCATCACTTGGTGATACATTTATTTATGTGGGTTCTTTAATTAGGAAGCCCTGCTGGGACAGTGGTTAACATGCTCAGCTGCTAAACAAAAAGTCGGCAGTTGCAACCAGCTGCTCTGCAAGAGAAAGACATGATAAAGTCTGCTTCCATAAAGATGACAGTCTCGGAAACCCAATGGGGCAGTTCTACTTTGTCCTATAGGGTCGCCATAAATTGGAATCTACACAATGGTAGTGGGTTTGGTTTGAGTTAGTAACATAGCTAACATCCTCCAAGTCATGATAGGTAATTAAAAGTTATTAAAACAATATACTCAAAAGTCTTCATGTCAAAGATTTGCCTCTCTCAGTTCTTTTTAGAGTTTAGCAGGTCATGTAGTCTGGATAAGAGGGAAATATGAAGTCATTATCTTTCCAAGTAAAATGCCAATCACGCCAATATTCTACATCTTAAACAAAACAAAGTAACATGCAGTGAAGCACTATTCTTTTTCTGCATACACACAACCACTGAATAACACAGAACAGCTTTGAGTGAAAAACATCAATTTCAATAAATCTAAGAACTATATCTATATATCTAGCTCTGGTAGCATAGTGCCTAAGGCACTTGACTGCTAACCAGAAGGCTGGTGGTTCAAACCCCCAGCCACTCCTCGGAAGGAAGGTTGGGCAATCCTACTTCCATAGTGATACTGCCTTGGAAACCCAAGGAGGGGTCGCTATGAGTCAGGGCTGACTCGACGGCATACAACAACAACAACAACAAGAACTATATCTAGCTCCACAGTTAATATATCCTACAACCTTAAGTCAATTACTTTATCTTTCTAGGTAGAAGTGAAAGGAATATACCACTTTTATCCCTTTCTTCTTTGTCAGAATACTTTATTCAATAATATTTCTGGTACTGAAAAAACTTTGTTTGACTTTACTGTCTCTGCCAAGTGCATCCATCTCATCCTGTTTTCTCACTACAAGATTTCTTATAGAAGCTGCCCACTAAATAACTCCATTTCACTTTCTTAACTCTCTATCTAGTTCTGTCCTACTTGTCTCTGTTTTCTAGTGTTGCTATAACAGAAATACCACAAGTGGATGGCTTTAAACAAATTTATTCTCTTACAGTTTAGGAGGCTAGAAGTCTGAATTCAGAGTGCTGGCTCTGGGGGAAGACTAGGCTAGCAGTCCAAGTTCAGAGTGTTGACTCTAAGGACTGGGTACAGGCCCCTCAGCCTTGGGCTTCAGCTCTGCCTCGCTCCAGGCCCAGTGGAGCAAGCTGGAAGCTTCTCCTGACTCACACAGCTGCTTGCTGCTAAGGCAGATGAATCCAAGATTGGCAGGTAAAATGGCAGATTATTGGCTCACAAGCTGCACAGGCAACAGTCTCAAGATCAGCAGGCAACATGGCAGGCCACTGGTTCAAGTCCAGGAACTAAAGATGACGACAGGCCAAATGCAAGATCCAAAATGAGCAAAAAATTGCAGACCCTTCTCAAAGCTTCTCCATATATACTGGAAGCAGGTCATTAAAAATATATAAAAATTAATTAATTAATGAAAAAAAAAAAATCTCACTGCCATCAAGTTCATTCTGACTCACAGTGACCATCATTGGGTTTCTGAGGCGATAAATCTTTATGGAAGTAGATTAGATTGCTCAGTCTTTCTTCTGCAGAGTGGCCAGTGGGTTTGAACCACCAACCTTCTGGTTAGCAGTCAAATGCCTTAGGCACTATGCCACCAGTACACCTTGGAAGTAAGCCATATCTGAAGGCAACTCCCCTTCAACTTAATTAGCTGCTTGCAGCTGATTCCACCATGGAAGTGATTATACCACATCCAATTTCATCATAGGGAAAACTACATCACAGCCAAGTTGACACACAACCGTAACTACAATACTACTCCACTGTAACTGTTTTCCTCACTCAGGTTTTATCACTTTGTCAACATAACGGGAAAAATAGAAATCTGAAGAAGTCAGCAGAGAATCACCACAACTACTTTAATCTGCCAGTTATAAACTACGTACATTTGTTGTTGTTGTTGCTGGTGCTGGCAAGTCGTCTCCGACTCATACCAACCCTATGCACAGCAGAACGAAATCTGTAAAATGAATTGATTAAACAAAGATGTCTGATCTACTAAACTACTTTCTCTACTTAAACTATAGTTATATGACTAAATTCTGTAAGTTTTCACTTCCCATTTCTCTTTGGCATTTGACACTAATCACTACCATCACCATTCTCTTATTTATTCAAAGCTTATCCTCTCAGGACATCAACTATAATTATAATCTGTAAGGCAATTTCATCACTATTACCTAACTCCAAATTCTCTATTTCCACATACAAAATCTCTCTACTTAGTCATTCTACCTTCATCAAAGACATAACATATCCAAAATTGAATTCACACTGTGTTATGGATTAAATTGTGTCCCCAAAAAAATGTATGTCAACTTGGCTAGGCCATGATTCTCAGCATTGTGTAATTATCCTCCATTTGTGATCTGATGTAACAATCCTATATGCTGTAAATCCTAACCTCTGTGATGTTATTGAAGCAGGTTTAATGGCACTTATGTTAATGAGGCAGGATATAATACACAGGATTAGGCTGTATCTTGAGTCAAGCTCTTTCAGGATATGAAAGAGATTAAACAAGAACAGAGATCAGAGGGACCTCTACCATCAAGAAAGAAGAGCTGGGAACAGAGCACATCCTTTGGACCTGTCATCCCTATGCTGAGGAATTCCTATACCCAGGAGAAAACTTATGACAAGGACCTCCCCCCAGAGCCAAAAGAGAGAGAAAAGAAAGACTTCCCCTAGAGCTGGCACTCTGAATTCAGACCTCTAGCCTCCTGAACAGTGAGAGAAGAAATTTCTGTTTGTTAAAAGCCACCCACCTGTGGCATTTTTGTTATAGCAACATTACATAACTAAGAGACAAAACTACCTTTCTGCTTACCCTGTATCTCTCTCCTATTTCTCTTAACAATAAGATTCTTTATCATCTAAAGTCTTAACTTAAAATGCACGTCTTTTTTGAGTCTTCCTACTTTTCATCCTATATTTCATTTTTCAATAAATTTTGCTTATCTTTTCTTCAAAATAACTGATATCTTCTCTTTTCTCATTGTTAATCTAATCATTCATGCTTGATTACTTCTTGAGCCTACTACTTCTTTTCTTAACACTAGTCCATTCACTTTCCAAATTACCCAATATTCTCTTACACTGTCCAATATGGTAGCCATTAACCACATATGGCTATTTATATTGAAACTTTAATTAATTAAAATTTAAATAAGATAAAATTTTCAATTCTTCAGTATAATAATGGTATGGTGGGGACATCAAGCCTCCTTGCCTAACTTTACAAAGGGAAGGACAGAGAATCAAGATCATTATCAGCCCAATGCTGAGCCCTATAAGGTAGAGGTCAGACATACTACCTCTTCTCTCCAACATTTTACCAATCCTGACATCAACCATCCCTCTCATGGCCCTCTCTATTTCTCTGCTGGGTTCACTGAAAATACTTATGATTATGGGATTTATTATAAGTTACAACTCAGGATTAGGATCAACAGGCAATAACTCAGGATCAGGAAGCATGTAGGCAAAGTCTCCCTTCAGTTCAGGACAACTTTCTTAGCTCCTCTTGGCCATGTAGGGCTCTTCTCAGCCTCCTGAGGACAGGTCTCCTCTCTTGGCCCCCACTCAGACTTAGCCTCTGTCCAGTTTGGGGAAGTGTTACAGAGCTTTTTCAGCTCTGTCGGTAAGTGCCTGGAAGCACTTCACTCTGCCAGCACCCAAACAGCACTCAGCTCTCTTGCTCTGAGTCAGTGAGCCTAGCTCCACCAAAAAGTGCTCACAGGCACCCCACTCCTGCCCAAAGGCACTCAGCAATTTCATTCTGTGGGTTTGCGTGCCCACTATAGTTGTAGTCTAGCTCAGTAAGCCAGGAAAACAACTTGCTGCAACCAACTTGCATTGGTCTCCTGGCTATACTGTCACTGGACTCTGTCATGCTTACCATCTCTGGTACTACAGCTCTCTCTAAAGGAGGTTCTTAGTGTAAGAACCCTGAGTATAAAAGATGTGCTGTGCTCCAGCTCTTCTTTCTTAATAATAGTGAGGTCACCCCTCTGCTCTGGGATTGGTTCTCTTTTTAAGCCTAGTGGGATGGCAAAACTGACCAATCCCCTACATGGTGTATTTTTTGTCCATGGGCTTTTAGTTTTTCGATGGTCATTCAATTGTAGTTTGTGTCTAACTGAGTGAAAGACACCAATCTGCATAAGACAGAACTACACCCACACCTCCTGTCACTTCACTTACTGAGCGAGAGCCACCTCCTCCTTCTCTAGCAACGGGCCAACCATAAAAAACCAACAAGAAAAGCCTGAACCATCCTTGGCTGCTCTTCATAAACAGTTAACAGAGATCTAAATACAACAACGTCATGATGCCTCAGAAGCAACAGACCATCACAGCACACACAAAGAAGCAGGATAAAGTGGTAGAAACAAGGGAGCAGGATACAGACCCAGAATACATCCCTGAGGAAGAAGCA
>NW_006922248.1:196106-198417 GCF_000298275.1 Orycteropus afer afer | reverse complement strand
GGGTTTGAACCACCAGCCTTCTGGTTAGCAGTCAAGTGCCTTAGGTACTACGCTACCAGAGCTCCCCACGCATGACTAAAAGGGCCAAATTAAGTAATTTACTGTTCTGCACTCAGTCACCCTAGCCATATTTCAAGACCTCAACAACCACATTTGGCTAGAGGTTACTGTATTGGACAACACAGATATAGAACATTCCCATCACTCCAGAAAGTTCTACTGGGAGGTGTTGTAATTTTAGACAAAATTTCTTAACATATAATTTACGTCATGAGTTTTCACCTATTCAACAACTTGGGCAGGATTTCTAATACCTAGACAAACCAGTTCAAATTTGTTATCCTGGCATCTAAAACCTTCCATGCTTGGCTCCACCAAACATCTTTATACATTTCTTTTGTCAACACATACTGTTGCTAGTCAAGCTGTTTTCAATGATCATGTAGGTCACTGTGTTTTCATTACCACATCCATCCATTCAATAAATATATGAGTGATGCAGTAAATTTTCATTATTTGCATCCTCTCCAATTACTGGGTCTAGGAGCTCTGGTAGTGTAGTGCCTAAGGCACTTGACTGCTAACCAGAGGCTGGTGGTTCAAACCCACCAGCCTCTCTTTGGAAGGAAGGTTGGGCAATCTACTTCCATAGTGATACTGCCTCAGAAACCCAAGGAGGGGTCGCTATAAGTCGGGTCCAACTCGATGGCACATAACAACAACAACAGCAACAATGCCCTTTCAAAGTCTACCTCTTTTAAGACCATCTAGCTTATCTTCCTCTCTCACCGCATCTGTATATATCTCACATTTGGACACAATTAAATAGTACTAAGTTTTGTCTTCTTTCGTGCTTTGTCTTCCCAACTAGAATTGAAGCTACTTAAGGAATTTAGCATTTACTACCAAAAATAGGAGATACTTCTGTGTTGGTATCTTGAATTTAATTTAAAACTATGAGCTATAAGAAACACTGAACTTAAACCTTAAACATTTACAAACTGGGATAATAACATTTGTTCTATCTACTTCATAGGATTAAACTAAATAAGAGCTGTGAGTGATTTTGACTGTTTTTGGCAAGAAGAAATCCCCAAGGGTTCTTTATTTATCAAAATGTTACAAAGACCAATCCAACTAAAAAGGTTAATTTTTTTGGTTGTATATAAGGGAAATGATGAAATTAAGCATCAACAGTAAAATTACTGTTTAATAATACAACATAGCATGTACTAATTCATAATGAGTCTTTCCTTTGATATTTTTCAAATAAATTAGTTCATGTATTCAATAAATATGAATTAAGAACCTATTATGTTCTAGGTGCTGGAAATATACTAATAAACAAACAAAAACCCTCCAAGGAGTTTAAAGTCATGGCAGAGGCAGAAAATTGGAGAGAAAAAGGACAGACAAAATAAAAGAGTAAGTTATATAGTATATTAGATGATAATAAGTGCTGAAGATATATATATATAGATAGATATAGATAGATAGACAGATATAAAGCAAGAAAGGGGCTTCCAATTTTGTATTTTAGAGGGCTCAAGGAAGGTCTTACTGAGAAGATCTGAGATGGTAACCTGTAGGAAATGAGCATGTCAGGCAGAGTATAAAATAAGTGCAAAGGTTCTGAGGGAGGAGTATGTATGACATGTTCCAGGAATAGCAAGGGGGCCAGTGTGGCTAGGGTGAAATGAGCAATGGGAAAACAGAGTATGAGGTCAGAGAGTTAATGGAGGGACAGACTGTGCAGGGTCTTACAGGCCATGTAAGAGTGAAGAAGAAAGGGGAGGGGTTTGATTACAGGAATGACATTATCTAGTTTAAGTTTTACTAGTATCAACACTGGCTCCTGTGTTAAGGATAAACTCTAGTGGAGGAAAAGATGCTGTGAGACCAGTGAGAAGTTAATGCAATAACACAAGTGAAAGAGGATGGTGCTTGTTGTTGTTAGGTGCCACTGAGTTGTCTCTGACTCATAGTGACCCCATGTACAGCAGGATGAAACACTGCCAGGTCCGGTGCCTGCTCCATGATCCTTGCTATACGAGCCCATTGCTGTAGCCAATGTATCAATCCATCTTATTGAGGATCTTCCTTTTTTTTTTTTTGACCCTCCACTTCACCAAGCATGACATCCTTCTCCAGGGAATGGTCCCTTCTGATACGACCAAAGTAGGTGAGACAAAGTTTGGCCGTTCTCGCTACCAAGGAGCATTCCGGATGCTCCTTGGTATGGATGGTAGCAGAGAACAAATGATAGCAGTGAAGATGGTAAAGAAATAATCAAACTTCATATATATAATAA
>NW_006922248.1:184680-195340 GCF_000298275.1 Orycteropus afer afer | reverse complement strand
TCGACGGCACATAACAACAACAACAACAACATTCAGGGGAAAGTGTGTCCCCGACCATGTACAGGGTTGGCAGGCAAAGTTTCTACAAGTGTATTTGTGTGTCTAGGTATATGGTAGAGCTGACAAGGGACAAGGTTGTAGTCACTTCTTGGCCACAGCCAGCTACCCAGAGGGAGCAAGTAGTTGGACCTGTAGGCTCAGAACCATGGTCACAGGGGACATCAAACTCAATTGGCATAACATACCACACAAAAACATTGTTCCATATCCTATTTTAGTGAGTAGTGATTGGGATCTTAAAAAAGCCTGCAAGCTCCCATCTGGAGGCAATGATGGGTCTCTCCTCGTCCAGAGCAAAGAAGAATGAAGAAAACCAAAGATGCATGGAAACAATTAGTCCAAGGGACTGGTACACCATGAGATCCTCAGCCTATACAACTATGAGACCAGAGAACTAGATGGTACCCAGCTACTACTGTTAACCACTTGGAGGAGGATCTATGTAGATCTGGGTAGAGTGGGAGAACAATGTGGAATAAAACTCAAAATCATAATTAAAAAAAAAGGGGGGGGAGGGGACCAGGTTTGTCGGTCTGATAGAGCCTGGTAGAACCCTTGAGACTATGGCCCCTAGCTGAAATTGAGATCTGGAATTGAACCCACTCCTGTAGCTTCCAAACAAACAAAAGACAGGCATATGAGCTGAACATTTACATTAGGCAGATATACTCCTTGGATTATGGGAGAATAGAAGGGCTAAGTACACACAGGGACAGAGCTTGGGGGACAGGAGTTCATGGGAGGGAAGGACACAGGGAAGAGGTGGCTATGGGGAGGAAGTGGGACGACAGCTGTTGCACTGTGGGAGATTGCAATCAATGTCATGAGACAAAGTGCATGTGAACTGCTGTATGGAAGATGAATTTGCCCTGTAAACTTCCCCCCAGATCACAATTAAAAAAAAAAAAAAAAAATGTGGAGCCAAGAGAATTTGCTGATGTACTGGGAATCAGAAAGATGCATGAGGATGACCAGGAAAGAAAGCACTTTTCACAACAGCCAAAAGATGAAAACAGATGAATGGATGAACAAAATGTAATATATACACACAATGGAATATTACTCAACCATAAGAGAAGTGATGTGCTAATAGCTGCCACAACATGGATGACCCTTGAAAAAATCATGTGGAATGAAATCAGTTGCCCAAGGACAAATACTGTTTGATCGTACTTAGATGCAATAAGCAAATGTATAGAAACCTAAAATTATTAGTGGTTATCAAGAGAGGTTGAAAAAGAGAAATTCTTGCATAGGGGGCACTCGGTTTATAATAAGTTGGTGAAATGATTTGGAAAAGAATCATGAGAATTATGGCACAACTTGAAGAATATAATCAATGTCACCGATTGTACATGTAAAAATTTTGTATGTATATGTTATTGTTGTTGTTATATGCCGTCGAGTCAGACCCGACTCATAACGACCCCTCCTTGGGTTTCCGAAGCAGTATCATTACAGGAGTAGATTGCCCCATCTTCCTTCCGAGGAGTGGCTGGTGGTTTTGAACCGCCAGCCTTCTGGTTAACAGTCAAGTGCTTTAGGCACTATGTTACCAGAGCTCCCATGTATATATATCCATGACAATTTTTAAAAGTACACAGGGAAAAAGTGTTAGGACAAGCATATTAAGACTTTCCAGCTAAAGTTTTTAGTTGCCATTGAATCGCTTCTGACTCATGACAATACCATGTGTTGCAAAGTAATACTGTGCTCCATAGGGTTTTCAAGGCTGTGAATTTTTGGAGGCAGATGACCAGGCCTTTCTTCTGAGAAACCTCTGGGTGGTTTGAATCACCAACCTTTTGGTAAGTAGTCAAGTGCTTAACTATTTGCACCAGTCAGGACTCCCAAGTGGTAATATATAGCAAGCTACATATATTACCTAGAAGATAATTTTCTGTATTTTCTCCTTTCCCTTCATAGACGTTAAAGCTAGACTGGCAATCCAATTCCATCACCCTGGTCAAATATCCCCACACCAAAAACCAAATCAGTCACTGCTGAGTCGTTGGCAATGCATGGCAGCCTCATATTTGCCAGAGAAAAACTGTGTGCCATAGGGTTTGCAATGGTTGCCTTTTCAGAAGGAGATCATCAGGCCTTTCTTTCAAAGGTGCCTCTGAGATGACTCAAACTGCCAACCTTTTGGTTAGTAGCTGAACACATTTACCATGTGTACCACCCAGGGGCTCAAATATCCCCATAGAAAATATAAACTTACCCTTAGAAGATTAGATTTTTTAATTTCCTATGATCTGTGGGTAAGAGAAGATCAAATTTTGAAAAGGCATTTCATACGATCTCCTTAAATAGGGGAGATATTAAACATGACATGCCTCTCCCTCTCAACAAAATCTTATCTGATGATCTTGTCCTCTTCCTGAAATAGTTTCCTATTGCCCTCCATCTCTATCAATGACTTGCAAAAGAAGGGATTCCTCCAGGAATATGCATTCGACTGGTGACAGAGTTTTCAAATCCCTCCCAAATTACCACTATCTTGAATCTAAGTCACATTCTTGTGGTATGCTGAGGCTGGCAAGGAAAGAGAAAGCTGAGACTCACTATCCAAATGCTTCAGAATGAATTAAAATCCCATTTCCTCTATAGGGCTTTACAAACCCACCTCAGAGCTCATTCCCTCCTCCAAGTATGTATTACTTACTACTAATTTGGCAAAAAATATAAGTGTCTTATTTTAGCTTTTCACCTGTATTATCTCCCTAGTCAATGATGGGCTAGCTCTTCCTTAACAGTAGGAGTGGCATGCTTTGTCTAAGAAAAAGTACTTAAGCTCCAACGTACCATCAAATGGAGAAAATTTGTTGCATATGAAGTAAATTTTTCAAAATGAATGTGTTTTCATAAAGAAATTTTCCACTGATGAGGAGGCAAAAGAAATGTGTATCTTCTTAGCTCCAGATTCTATAAGTAGATCATTGTGTTTACTTGTTATCAAATTTCAAATTATTCAGAGCTGGCTAGAAACTTAACTCTAAGTCTTTCTATTTAAACCATGACTTTATTTATTTATTCTTGCCTACAACAACTGAATAAAACTGGATGGTTTCTTTGGTGTTTGCTATTTAATATCATTTTTCTTGGGAGTATAACCTGGCTAGCTCACAAAAGATCACCACATAATTTTACATCTCTAAGGAAGCCTAGATCACTTTTCAAATGAGAAAAAGCCTCAGTGTAGTCAAATGATTCGTCCAAAATCACAGTCAGTCATGGTTTACTTAATTTCAGTGATAAACATCTTTGGGATAAATTTTGTTACATAAAAAGTGAAGTTATAAAATGCTTTGTATTATATATGCTCCTTTTGGATTTCACACACCTCTGGCTGTTAAGACGGATTCTCCTTAAACACTACATCTCTAATAAAGAAAGACAACGTGATCTGCTTTCTGTAAATCATGGAAAAGATTAGAAATTTTATGGAAACTCCCATGTTACTCAAAGGCAAATTTCATTTGCACTGTTTTCTTCTTATCCAACATGTTTTGCAGTAGGATTTTGTTACATTTCTATACAACAGAGTTAAGCTCTAACCAATCCAAGTATGTTTAAGAGAACAAATTCTCTTTTCGTTTCTTCACGTAATCCAAAATGACAAAGAGGTCAGAGGTCAGAGTTGGGGGGGGGGAGAACAAATCACACTATCTCCTACTGCTGTTGTTGTTGTTATGTGCCATTGAGTCGGACCCGACTCATAGCGACCCCTCCTTGGGTTTCCGAGGTAGTATCACTATGGAAGTAGCTTGCCCCATCTTCCTTCCGAGGAGTGGCTGGTGGATTTGAACCACCAGCCTTCTGGTTAGCAGTCAAGTGCCTTAGGCACTATGAGAGCTCCTCCTCCAGGGGCTGGGAGTGTATTTTAAAGAACTCATTTAAGAAAAAAAAAAAAAAATATATATATATATATATTTTATTGTGTTCAAGGATAAAGTTTATATAGCAAATTAGGTTCCCATTTTGCAATTCATTTTTCCACAATGTGTTAACATTCTCACTCATTCCACTCTGGATGTTTTATTTCCAGTAATGTAGGTTCCCTGTCCCTTTATTTATCCTTTCATCTTTCCTTTAGAGTAGCTATTAACCATTTGATGTCATATAGATGATTTTTTGAAGGTATACACTACTCACTGTTAATATTCCTTATTTTATGAGCTAATCTTTTATTTGAGGGAGCTCTGGTGGCATAGTGCCTCAGGCATTTGACTGCTAACCAGAAGGCTGGCAGTTCAAACCCACCAGCCACTCAGAAGGAAGGTTGGGTAATCTACTTCCATAGTGATACCACCTCAGAAACCCAAGGAGGGGTCACAATGAGTCAGATCCAACTCAACAGCAGTGAGAATCTTTCATTTAGCTAAGAGGTGACCTCAGGGGCTTGTTTCAGTTGAAGGTTTATTGTATGCGTATCTCAAGACAATAGTCTCTGGAAGTCCTCTAGTCTCAACCAGTTTAATAAGTCTGTATTTTCTAAGAATCTGAGTACTGGTTCCATATTTTTCTCCCTTTCTATCGGGATCCATCTATTGTGGCCCTGCTAAGAAAGGTTGTTACTGGTAGCTGGGCACCATCTAGTTCTTCTGGTCTCTGGGCAGATGCGAACAGTCATTTCTTTTTAAATATGCTGGTAGAATGACAGAGTGATGAAAACTCATTCACCTTAAATTGAAACAGTACTTTATAGTTTTCAAAGCACTTTCAAATATATAAGCTTGTCTATCTCCAAAACTAATAGCTCCCTGTGGTAAACATATTTCATCTTCAAAGAATAATTTAACAGTCATTTAATAAATTCATCTCTCTCTTAAGAAAATAATACCCAAATTAACTCCAATTGAAGTGTAAACTTCAAAATAAAAAAAAGCAGTACACTTGCAAGGACATTCAATTATCCTTTCTGTTCTCTCAGATCTACATGGCCAGTAAGTTATTACTGGTATTGTTTTAAAAATTTAAACTGACATCAATATCACAAAAGCATTTCAAAGTTGTAAGTTAGTTCCTCTAGTTTAGACTATTTATTGGCCCAACAGATTTGAATAGGAAAATCATTCTCTATTCCTTACCCATTTCCACCATATCTATAATATACAGAATTGATTTTATTAAGGGGGACTTATTTCATTTAATAGAAGAAAAAGCATTCAGTCTTCCTATTTTGGTTCTGTAATACATGAGAATGCTCCTATACTGCAAACGGCAATTACTCCAGTATTAGAAAACAGATTGACATATATGCATAGCAACCAGTTTAAGCTTCTTAAAAGTAGGTTAATGATAAATAGTGAGATATAACAATTAACTCCTAGCAAAAAATAAATACAGAACATTACATTTCCAAATATGAAGCTAGTCAATGCCTAAACCAAAAAAAAAAACAACCAAATTCACTGCCATAGACTCAATTTCGACCAACAGCAACCCCTCATTGGGTTTCCGAGGCGGTTTTTCTACGGAAGTAGTAACTTAATAGAGAAAATAAATAAATAGAGCATTAAAAGAGATGTTACATACCTTTTCATTATTTAATAGCATCCTTGCAGTACTGATTCCCTGCCTACATATTCGGTATACATCTTAGTGTACCCATTACAGTGCTTATCATTAAAATGGTGCAAAATACCTTTAAAAGATCTAATAATCTGCTTAAGATAGAAATGTGGGATTCCATTCCCTTTCTAATGATAAGAATGCATTGACAGAAAGAGTAAATTGGTCATATATATTATCACAGGTCATCAGCTCAAAAGAAATCAAGTAAAAGCTCAAAGGAAACTACATTAGGAAGAAAACTTATTAATAATTCAAATTATGATCCACACATTTCTATTATTTAATTTTTTTATGCTAACTGGTATCAATTAACAGGACATAATCAAATGTGGAATGAGTGAGGGTAACACTTTCAGGCAAAAATGTTTTCAACTCTTCTGTAAGTCTGGACTAAATGATTTCAATAAATCAATAGTAGAAATGAGAACAGCTTACACAACTCCTATTTCTCAGCCATTACACACTCTTCCCAGGTCAACTCAGGTTACACACGTAGGATGATTTTTATCTCCTACCTTTTTCACTGCATAAAAAATTTAAACACAACAAAAGAAGGTTTTCGAACTAAGTAGGAAAGAAATGTGATATAAATTTTACAATTAAGTCATCACTGATTTGCTCTTATTTTAACCATCTTTGATATAGAAAGTAGGTTCTTTGTGGCTATAACTGCCCTAAAAAAAAGTAAGCCTCTGATGAAAATGTGAAAATAAATGTGAGTCCCAAACTGAGATCACTATTCAGATTTGTATCTGGAAAATTAGAGTTAAATCTATTATCTTAGAACAAACAGCATAGCATTCATCTTTTGTGTTAGAAAGGTCAAAAAATATTAAGTTCACATTTGCTTACATATGCATAAACAAACACTGATGGAAAAACAAGAAACTAAAAATGGTTACCTTTAGAGGCAATCAGGGTAACGTGAGCCAGATGAAAAGACAAGGTTGGAAGCCAAAGTTCAGAGCTGGCAGCATAGTGCCTAGGGCTAACCAGAAGGCTGGATGTTCAAACCATCGAAAAGAAGGTTGCACAATCTACTTCCATAGTGATACTACCTCAGAAACCCAAGGAGGGGTCACTATGAGTTGGGGCCAACTCAATGGCACATAACAACAAAATGCAATTATTTATTTATTTATTTTGAACGATGAAAATCAATTTCCTTTTCAAAAGTAAGTAAAATAAAAAGGTATAATATTTCACTAAAGTAAGCAATTTTCAAGCAATTTTTTCAAAGCCTCATCTTTTATCACACCTTCTAAAAAACTGAAGTCCCTGGAAAAGAAAAGGAAAACTGATTTCTTGTCATCCATTTTAAAAAATTCAGGGGAAAATTTCCTCTGATCAAAGATAGACCAGAGTAAGACAAGACAGACTTTCTAAATCTCTAATGTATAATATTTCATCCTTACAATATTATTACAGAAACTGAAGAGTTAATTATTCTCCTTAATAGAAATTCAAGAGTTTCACATAAATCATGCAGTTAGGCTTCCACTATATTTAATATGGCTTTATTAAATCAACTATCTTATTCAAATCAATGCTTCTCTAGCCAAAGAAAACAACTTTAATTATGGGAAACACTTCTTCAAGCTTGATTAGTAAGTTCAAACCCTACAGGATACTAATTCCAATGCTATGGGAAAGGGCTGTTCTAAGGAAGTTACCCAAGATCCTATAAGTATACATAAACATATGGGGAAACATGAGAGATCACAATAGATAGAATGATTAATACACCAGAAGTTTAGAGAGGCAATTGGAATTGGCAAACAGAATCGATTTTTAGTTAGACTTAGGTTTGAACCTGGCTCTATACCTGTTGATTTTGGTCAAACGATTTAACTTCTCTGAGCTTCAATTTCTTTAAGGATAAGGTAAGTAAGTAAATCAGCCTATCACACTTAATAGAAAAAGGATCTAAAGTTTTAAATCATTGCAAACATTTACAAATATTTTCTTTCAGAAAATTTCTATTAATTGAAATAGTAAAATGCTTTTTAAAATAAGTGATCATCTTAAGATGACTACACTCATGGAAAATGCTCACTAGCAAAAACACTTATTACTGTAGTTGGAACCATATGAAATTGTCCCCATTCAACTGTATTTAACCTAAAAATAAAACGATTTCACTTTACTTAGTGTATGCCAGAAATACCAAACACTGGGGTACTACAGGTCTCAGGTAACATATGGACATAGCTGAAAAGACAAAATAGAGGCACAGTGCATTCACTGTAATTTTTTTTAAACCCATTAATGTAACTATTCCATTTCTCCGTTCCATTTCTGAGTCATGAAAACTAAAGAATTAAAAATATTATTTTTCCAATTAATTCATAATGTACACACATCAAGGATACTGGATAGAAAACAAATATCCTTGGATTTGGTTCTGTCAATCCACTGTTGTTGTTATGTGCCATCGAGTTGGACTCGACTCACAGCGACCCCTCCTTGGGTTTCCAAGGCAGTTATCACTATGGAAGTAGATTGCCCCATCTTTCTTCCAAGTGGCTGGTGGGTTTGAACCACCAGCCTTCTGGTTAGCAGTCAAGTGCCTTAGGCACTTTGCTACCAGAGCTCCCTCAATTCCTTGTAACACCCAGAAACTATGTTAAGATGGAGATGATGTTAGAGAAAGGAACTAAAAAGAGGTTTTTCCCTCTTTGACTGTTTTTATATAATCCATCTTTGTTTCTTCATAGTACAGAGAGAATGTACTCCTAATTTTCCAAAAGTAGCTTTTTTATAAATGATTGTCATGCATGCAGTATAGTGAGTGCAAAGAGTGATTAAAGTTCAAAAATTAACTGGGAGATAACTAAAAACGTAGAACGCAGTTGCTTTCTAATTAGAAAATTATTACCTGGCTCTCAATTATTTCACATATTCTTGTATAGAAATGTCACGATGCTGAGAAACTATACATACATCTTTATGGGGTCTCACACACCTCTGCCCCACACACATACACTTGAGAGGAGGGGAAAAATGTATTTTAATACTCTTAAAAAGTCCCTATCAGGCTTGGCGATTGGGGAAAAGATATGCTATTTGGCGTGGAGGCAAAAGCTTGGCTCATTTTTCCTTGAGTGCACACAATCTACACTTGGGTCCCCTGTGAGGAACTAATGGTTTCCCCTAAGATAATAACAGATTTCAAGATTTAACAATTCTGACTATAATAACAGATTTCAAGATTTAGCAATTCTAACGGAGGAAGTGAAGAATGTCTACTGATTTACTATTCATTTAAGCTTCTGTCCTCAGAGAATGAACTGTGACACAATTTAGCTACCAATTGCTACATTTTTAAAATAGAGTTTTAAAAGAACAAGAATTTTTTTTAAAATAAAGCTCACCTCATTCCAAAGTAGGTTCTGCACCAGCTGAAAAGACTGGCAACTGCCAGACCTGATTTCTCAAATCAGCATGCCCTCTTAAAAGGATGTTCTGTTTTGTTTTTTTAAAGTTTGCTTTTTGTTAGATTAAAAGAACTTTTCTCCAAAAGTTGTGCACATGAAACCTGCTTTTCAATTAGAACCCTGTAAAAACTGACACTTTACTAAAAACTCCTTTTAACTGTTTTTTTTTTTTTACTCACATTACTAAAAATGCGAGTTTCTTAGCACAATCACTCATCTTAGCATTTTCATGTGGGTCTTGCTTATTGAATTGTTTTGTGGTAGTTTTCTCAGTTTAATATTAAATTTATATTGAAGCCCTGATTCCAAAGACCAACAGCCTCATCTTGAGCTACAAGCTGCTAGATTAACTGCTAATTAAATACTTACTTGCTATTCACTATTATCTCTCTTTGATCACACTGTCTGGAAATTATATCTAAGGAGGAAACTACAACTACAACATCCCCCCAATTCACAGATGACAGCTCCAGTTTTTAGTGAACAAAATGTGGGGTTGCCAGTGCAGTCAGCCTTAAACCTTTGTGTCTGTCAGATAAAAGAACAAAAGGCAGCGCTTCCCCCTCCCTACTCCTCAGCACTGGAAGGAGAGAGGCTTGACAGATAGTTCAAGAGAAAAAGGAAGCCATGCCGAAGCTAGTGAGAGTTTCCCCTAAACAAGCACACAAAACTACCCACCTTGGATAGCTGCCTCCTGAGGCTAAAGCGCTGAACCATGGTCACCCTGAGTTATCTTCAGACAAAGCAATCCACGAAGGCATATGTGCTTTTTAAAAACAGCTTCTTAGAAAAGTCGGTGGGAAAACACTTTGGAGATTGTCACAGAAGTCCAACAAATTTCCCTGGGAGTCACAGCAAACTCGGAACCACTTCATTGTTCTATGGAAATACTGCAAAGCCTACGTCTGGGTGGGCGGGAGGGGAGGAGGAAGGGAGGGGCAGAATCCTGGAGTGGCTTAGCGTAATGCCAAGCTCTTCTAGCACTTCCTGTGAGTCAGCTGTGAGGGGTCCAGACCAAAGGACCACCCCTTCCCTTTCTACCAAATCACAAGCCCAGACTGCCGCTGTGGTGCCACCTGAGACTCCTGGGGGACGGACCTGATGTTCTGGTCTGTGTGGGAGGAGGAGGTGCACTGAGGTGAGAGCACATCTGCCTCTAGTAGAAAGCCAGTAACTACACCAACTCCTCCCCACCTAAAGCCCTCCCTGTGGAGATGTCGGCTACGAAAAATAACACCCCTTCTCCACTTCCACCTCAGGTAATCCACTGGATGAAATGGTGTGGATAAAAGGAGGTGGCAAAAGAAACATCCCTACTGCACAAGCTCTGGTCTCAAAGAAGGAAACTCCTCCCAGCGGGGCTCAGCAGCTGTAAAGCTTTGTCTAACGTAACTGGTCGATCTTTTCCTCTTATTCACAGGGAGGGGTCCCGCCTCTGGAATGAGTGTCAGAGTGTCAGGTGCAGAGATGCATATTTGGATGGTGACTTCAACTTCGTTACAAAGTTAAACAAATCAGAGCTGCCTCTGAGTTAACTGTACTCTTTCTTTGGAACAATGTTTAGGGCTTTTTTTTTTTTTTTT
>NW_006922248.1:177931-184580 GCF_000298275.1 Orycteropus afer afer | reverse complement strand
GGGCTTTTTTTTTTTTTTTTAAATACACAGACAAAACATTCAAAAGGAACAACCCAGAGTAACTGAAGGCAAGTTAAAAAAAAAAAAAAAAAAACCACTGCCGACTCATAGTGACCCTATAGGACTGAATAGAACTGCCCCGTAGGGCTTCCAAGGCTGTAATCTTTACAGAAGCAGACTGGCTCATCTTTCTCCCACCGATTAACTGGTCGGTTTGAATTGCCGAGTTAGTAGCCTAACACTTAACTACTTTGCCACCGAGGCTCCTTTATGCAGGTAGAACCCACTGCTAATGAGGCAATTACGACTCACAGAGACCCCCGTTGGGTTTCTTTCTAAGGAGGTAAATCTTTACCAAAGTAGATTGCTCTGTCTTCCTTCCGCAGAGTGGCTGGTGGGTTTGAACAGCCAACCTTCTGGTTAGCAGTCAAATGCCTTAGGTACTGCACCACCAGAGTAGTTGTATGCAGGTAAAGAGGTATGAAAAATAACAATTTTAAGAGCAGTTCCAAAGATAAAAAGATACCTTGCCATTACTTGTCAGTCTCTTCCTGTCTATTTTATTCTGTTTCCTAACAACCACTGTGAAGATAAGGCTTCATTTAAATGAAACTTTCCACTACATATGCTCCTTTCTGAAATGAATTTACTGTAATAAGTGACCAGGGAAGCATTTGCTGGCATATATAATTTTTTCCCTGCCTCATTCCTGTTAGTTGCTAACAAGTCGGGTCCAACTGAAGGCAACCCCAATGTGCCTCTCAATTCCTTGTGACCTGGATTAGGTCTTGTTGTTGTTGCTGTTACATGCCGTTGAGTCGGCCCTGACTCATAGTGACCCCTCCTTGGGTTTCCGAGGCAGTATCATTACAGAAGTAGGATTGCCCAACCTTCCTTCTGAGGATTGGCTGGTGGGTTTGAACCTCCAGCCTTCTGGTTAGCAGTCAAGTACCTTAGGCACTGTGCTACCAGAACTCCTGGATTAGGTCTTACATCCTTTTATATCCTTTGTTATCAGAACTTACTCTATGCAGTCACTGTGACAGGCATTTCCCATCTATTATACCACTGATTTCTCAAAACAACCCTGTGAAATATGTATTAATATCCCCACTTCTCAGATAAGTAAATCAGGAGTCACCCCTTCTAAAACCTCAATATTAGGAAACCAAATAGTGTTCCAAATTTTTTTTTCCTTCAGATGAGAAAAGTGAAAAAATGAATAAACTATCTAACATGAAAAGATAAAATAGGGACCTATGCAGTGGTTATCTCAATTATGGGCACATCAATGTTTCCTAATTACAACCAAATACGATGCACAATTTTAAAAAATTCATCTAAAATATGACACACAGACATATAACACAGTACCTTAGGAAAAGCAAAGAAGATGTACCAAATTCAAACAAATAATAAGATGCCAAAACTCCAAAAAATTACTATAACCAAAACTTATATATAACATTTTTACTACAAAAAAACTTAAACAGAAAAAAGTTGGGCATTTTGAACTGTACTTTTTGTGAAATTCCAAAGCTAAAAACTTTTAGATGAACAACTGTGATTGAAAGTGAAGACTCCCTATGGGAGGTTCAGATTACGCAATGTAATCTAACAGCTAACTGAATGAAACTGAGTTCCAAGTGAAAAATAGGCTAACAGAGAACTTGAGTGTTGCATAGGTTTTTGTTTGTTTTTTAAATGATTAAAAGTACTAGTACCTCTATTTTTCTCCTATAAAGAATGAAAGAGTACTCTTTCTTCTGGGAATGAAGGAAGAATTAATGAGGTGATCACAAAATAAAATGTGTATGAATTGTTGAATGGAAAACCAATTTGCTCTGTAAACTTTCACCCAAATCACCATCAAGGAAAAAAAGAAAAATTAATGAAGTGTTGATATGGAAATAATGAAACTGCTTAAAGAAAAACATAGTGTCTTAAACATGAGGTGTTTCTGTTTTTAGCAAACCAACTAGAACCCTAGGTGGTTGCTATCAACTTTATAACCTTAGAACAAATCTGAAAAGAGAAAAGAAGTTTTTTAAAAATTGTCAAAAGTCTACAGCCCAGGACTCTTGAAACTACGGACCGCTGACACCTTTGTAACTTAGAACGGAAGCCAAGGCTCGAGATTACCTTTCAGTCACATAAAAGACAGGCCTATAAAGTGAACAATAACACCCGAGAGAAACATGCTCCTCAGAACAATCAACTATACAAGGCCAAAAGGAGAGCATTTGCCCAAAAGCACAGTGAAGAAGGCAGGAAAACTAGGCAAACAGAAACGGTGAACCCAAGGTGGAAATGGGGAGAGTGCTGACATATTGTGGAGAGTGCAACCAATGTCACAGAACAAATCGTGTATAAATCGCTGAATGGGAAACTAATTTGCTCTGTAAACTTTCACCTAAACCACAATAAAATATTTTTCTTTAAAAATGTACAGCCCAGGTAACACACCAAATGTCAATCATGAACTAAATAGTATAAAAATCCTCAAAGATACACAGAAAGAACTTAAGGATTAAAAAGAGTGTATGTTCATTGTGTTGTTGTTGTTGTTATTTGCCCTCGAGTGTAGTAGGAACTTATTCATTTTTTGCCTATTAATATAAAGACAGAACTCTAAATGTTTAGATGAAACAAATCCTGTTAAAAATCATTTGAGTGCTTAACTGCAATCCAGTCCTTAACAAAAAGACTAAAACTAGAAAACAGAGAGGATCCTCAATCAATTGAACTATTAAAAAAAGATTAGTATCTCCAAATTTGGTTTATTCTGAGGAGTTGGGCATTGTTTTGCATGACAATGGCAAAGATCAAAGATTACAAAGTAATAGCAGAAAAGGTAGAAATGTACAATCTACAGAAAAAAATCAACAGTTCTGCAATCATTCTCTTATTATTACTCCAGGATCCAAATAAACAATGTCATTGTTAATAGATGGGGGCTGAAAATCTACAGCTTGTACTCTTGTGTGAAAACAGACAAGAATTAGCATTGTTAACATAAGTGGCAAACTGCAAGTCTGTAACACATGGAATTTTAACACACACAAAAATACTGTGTTCATGGGTGGGACGTCTCCATGTATGCAGAAAGCTTGCTGAAATGAAGCTTTAATTATCTTTATAGTTTCAGATTTTACATTTAGGTCTCTGATCCATCTTCAGTTAGTTTTTGTATATAATGAGAGAGAGGATCCTGCTTCCTTTTTCTGTAAATGGATATCCAGCACCACTTGTTAAAGAGGCTACCTCTTCTCCATTTAATGAGTTTTGGCCCTTTGTTAAAGATCTGTTGTTCACAGATGGACGGATTTATGTGTAGATTCTCAAATCTGTTCCATTGCTCTATGTGACTGTCATTGGACCAGTACCAGACTGTTTTGACTACTACAGCTCTGTTGTAGTTTTAAGATCAGGGACTATAATAAAGCCTTTTGTTTTACTCTCCTTCTTTAGTAGTGCTTTGCTTATCTAGAGTCTCTTTCCATAGAAAGTTAGACTCTGCATCAGGACTGAATTTATCTATAGATTACTCCAGGTATTACTGACATTTTTACAATATCAAGTCTTCCTATCCATGAGCATAGTATATTCTTCCATTTATGTAGTTCTCTTTTGTTTTTTTGTAGTAGTGTTTTATAGTTTTCTTTTTATAGATCTTTTGTATTTCTGGTTAGATTTATTCCTAAGAACTTAATCTTTTAGATGGTTATTGTAAATGCTATTGTTTTCCTGATTTCTTTTTCAGAGTTCTCTTTGTTAGTGTAGAGAAAGCCGACTGATTTCTGTATGTTGCTCTTGCACACTGCCACTTGGCTGAATCCTTCTATTAGTTCCAGTAGTTTTCTTGTTGAGTGTCTAGGATTTTCTATGTATAGGATTATATCATATGCAAATAGAGATAGTTTTACTTCTTTCCTTTCTTGCCTTATTGTTTTGGATAGGACTTCAATACAATCTTGAATAAGAGTGAGGATAAAAGGCATCCTAATTTGCTTGCTGTTCACAAGAGGAATGTTTTCAGTCTCTCTCCACTGAGAATAATGTTGGCCATTGCCTTTGTGTATATGCCCTTAATTATGTTCAGAAATTTCCCTTCTATTCCTATTTTACTGAGCATTTTTATCAAGATGGGTGTTGGATTTTGTCAAATGCTTTTTCTGCATCAATTGATATGATCATGTGATTTTATCCCTTTGTTTTATGTGGTGGATTACATTGATTGTTTTTCTAAGTTGAATTATCCTTGTATACCTGGTATGAATCCTACTGGGTCATGATGTACTATCGTTTTATATCGTTGGACTCTATTGTCTAGGATTTTGTTTTATGCCAATGCTCATGAGGGATATTGGTCTATAATTTTCTTTTTTAGCGGTATCTTTGTCTGATGTTGGTATCAGCATTATGCTTGTTTCTTAGACTGAGTTTGGGAGCAGGTATCCCAAATAGTATTGTTTTCTCAATTTCCTTTTCAGAGTTCTCTCTGTTCGTGCAGAAGAATCCAAATGATATTTATATGTTAATAATTGTACCCTGCCATTTTGCTGAATCCTTGTATTAGTTTTCCAGTAGTTTTCTTATTGAGTCTCTAGGATTTAGTTTGAGAATATTCATCATTTTTTATGTTCTGGAATAATCTAAGTAGAACTGGTGTCAGCTCTTCTGTGAATATTTGGCAAAATTTGTAGTGATGTCGCCTGGACCAGGATCCTCTTTTTTGTTGTTTGGAGTTTTTTTTGTGACCTATGAAATTTCTCCTTTTGTGATAAATACATCGGCAAGCATAACTAAAAACTCACAAACAGTATAAAAAAAACTAGACGGCTAAGACCACCTAAAAATTAAACATTTGTATGTCTCAAAAGACTTCACCAAAAGAGTAAAAAGAATACCTACAGACTGGGAAAACATTTCGCAACAACATATTGGGCAAGGGATTACTCTTTAAAATCTGTAGAAAATGTCAACACTCCAACAATGGAAAGACAAACAATCCAATTGAAAAATAGGCAGAGGATGTGAAAAGACACTTCACCAAAGACGACATTCAGAGGGCTAACAAACACATGAAAAAATGCTCCAATAATTAGCCATTAGAGAGATGCAAATCAAAACAACAATGAGATATCATCTCATCCAGTATTAACAGCAAAGTTCAAAAAAACAGAAAACAAGAAATGCTGGTATGGGTGTGGAGAGACTGGAAACCTCATACACTGTTGGTGGGGCTATAAAACAGTACAACCACTGTGGGAAACGGTATGGTGCTTCCTTAAAAAGTTGGAAATTGAACTACCACATGATCCAGTAATCACATTACAAGGAATATATCCTACAGAAATATGAGCTGTGACACGAAAACATATATGCACATTCATGTTTGTCACAGTACCATTCATAATAGCAAAAAGATGGAAATAACCTAAGTGCCCATCAACAAATGAACGGATAAACAAATGACAGCATATACACATAATAGAATACTATGCAACATTAAAAAATAATGAAGTATTTGTGAAACACCTCATAACATGGCTGACTGTCAAGGACATTATGCTGAGATCAAAAGGGCAACATTTGCCCAGGGATAAAGCTCAGAAGGCAGGAAGGGATAGGGAAGTACCACCAATGGAAACAGTAAACACAAGAAGGAAGTGGGAAAAATGCTGTTACATTGTGGGGACTGCAATCAATATCACAAAAGAAAATATGTATAAACTGTTGAATGGAAAGCCAGTTTGTTCTGTTAACTTTCACCCAAACTACAATTTATAAAAAAGGGCAGGGGGGAAAGAGAGACATGACGCTTTAGGAAAAAAGCCCTCTATTGACTATTCAAAAGTCCCTATGTGGCACAAGTGGTTGCACTGGCTGCTAACCAAAAGGTTGGTGGTTCAAACCTACTCAGTGGTTCTGTGGAAGAAAAGCCTGGAGGATCTGCTTCCCCAAAAATTATAGCCAGGAAACCCCTATGGAGCAATTCTACTCTGTAACACATGAAGGGGCCAAAAGTCAGGGGCTGACCTGATGGCAGCTAACAACAAGAACTGACTATTCAACTAGACTATATTCCAACTAAGTCCCTAGAGACAGCTGTGTCTCTTATATTCATATAATTTTTTTGAGTCATTTATTCATTCACATATATTCCCAATCATCTGTTCTTTTCTTGACAAGTACCAGTGTTATTAGTCCTCTACTGCAAATTACCACAAACTTAGTGGTTTAAAAGGAGCCCTGGTGGCACAATAGTTAAGCACTTGGCTGCTAACCAAGAGATCAGAGGTTTGAACCCACCAGCAACTCCATGGAGAAAACATCTGGAGATCTATTTCTGTAAAGATTACAGTCCAGCATCAAGCTCAATTGGCATAACATATTATACAAAACATGGTTCCACCTCCTACTTTGGCGAGTAGCGACTGGGATCTTAAAAGCTAGCAAGCTGCCATCTAGAGGCAACGATGGGTCTCTCCTTGTCCAGAGCAAAGAAAAATGAAGAAAACCAAAATTCATGGAAACAATTAGTCCTAGTGACTGGTACACCATCCAATCTGCAGCCTATACAACTATGAGACCAGAAGAACTAGATGGTGCCTGGCTACCACTGTCATCCACTTGGAAGGGGATC
>NW_006922248.1:163272-177521 GCF_000298275.1 Orycteropus afer afer | reverse complement strand
ATGAACTGCTGTATGGAAAGTGAATTTGCTCTGTAAATCTTCACCCAAATCACCGTTAAAAAAAAAAAAAAAAGATAAATAAATAAATAAGATTACAGTCCAGGAAACTCTATGGGGCAGTTCTACTTGGTCCCAAAGGATCTCTATGAGTTGGAATTGCCTCAATGGCACACACAAGAGTGCTTTAAAACAACTAAATCCTCTTATAGTTCGGGAGTTCAGAGGTTTAAAATCTAAGTGTTGGCAGGGCTGTATTCCCTTTGGAGGCTTTAGAAAAGAATCTGTCTCCTTGACCTTCTCAGCTTCTAGAGGCTGCCTGCATTCCTTGGTTCATGGCCCCTTCCTGTGACAATGACTTCTTGCTTCCACCAGCACATCTCCTTCTAACCACTTCTGGTCTCCTGCCTCCATCTCACAAGGACCCTGTGATTACACTGGGCCTACCCAGAAAGCTCTGGATAATCTCCTCATCTCAAAATCCTTAATCACATCTGTTAAATCCTTTTTGCTAATAAGGATTTATTATTATTATTATTCCAAACATTCTAGGGATTAGGATATGGATATCTTTGGGAGACCACAATAAATTACAAATAAGCAATCTATTCCAAGTGAGAATCAAAAATAGTATTTCAATTAAAGGCAAATGTCCTTAACGTCTTGCTAAAATACAAATATTTTATTTTAGATTTAATAATTTCTTTTAATATTTCTCAGTTTTCTTTTTATTATTATTATTAGCATTTCATTTGATCCCTCCATTAAGTTGTTATACATTTTTGTGTTATTCTTTTAGTGGATAACCTGCAAATTACAACATACATTCTTAGCATATTACATTCTACCTTAAATTAACACCTTTACTACATCCCACAAACAATGCAAGACCTTTAAAACAATATAATTCCATTAACACATAAACACCCTTTTTGCTACTATTGTTGTATATTTTATTTCTATAATATTTTAAATTCCACAATGGTCATATTATCATTTTATAACTCAACTATTAACTAACTAAAGGATATACACTATGAAAACTAAATACAGAGTAAATAAAATAAAAGTAATACTATTTCAGCTAAATTGATATTTGCTAAAATCCTCTTCAGGTCAGTAGCTCGGTAGCCAGGTGCTCAGGGAACGTATGCTAAAGTCCGAACTCATAAATCAGTGTGTACTTAGTTGGCAATCCAAGGAATTTACTCTCTCCAGCCTTGGTAGTATGGGGCTTCTAGAGTACCACAGGAACCCTGCTGTAGTTCCAGAAGCTACTAGCTCCACTCTATGGAGACCTCAATTCTTTCCTCTACTTAGCATAAGAATCCTTACTTTCTCCCATTCTTTCTTCCTACTGGAATGTTTCCAAGAATGCTACATGAAGAATTCCTACACTGGACAGACACAGGTCTATTAAATAAACTACTACGGTCATTTGACTTCATTATGCAGAATCTTAAAATTACTATTGCTGTAGGCCAAAACTGCTTAAATACTGAGTATTTCAAATGGGCCAGAGTAATATTTAAGTATAAGACCTAATAAGGACTTAATTATACACTTAATCCAGATTTCCTTCACCCAAACTACGATTTGGTAGAATTCACACTTAGGTACCCCTACCCAGATGACAAATAAGCAAACATACCACAATGTTCGGTAGTTCTGGTACCGTAGTGCCTAAGGCACTTGACTGCTCAAAAGAAGGCTGGCGGTTCAAACCCACCAGCCACTCCTCAGAAGGAAGATGGGGCAATCTACTTCCGTAGTAATACTGCCTTGGAAACCCAAGGAGGGGTTGCTATGAATCGGGTCCGACTCAATGGCAAATAACAACAACACACCAGAATGTTCTACTCACAGCAGGTTGTCAATATGTATCATTGACCAACAGTCAGAGTAATACTAACATATAGCATAGCTTCAGTGGTCTAAGAGGTCAAGAACAAACTCAGAACTATGAATTCTATTTACAATTTTATTACATTAGTTGTTATTATGTTATTGTTAGTTAGTAGAACACCTAGCAAAAACATCATCATAATTGCTGAGATTTTTATACATAGTAATGACTCACCTACTAGTTTCTGAAAAGAAATAACTTGAAACATGTGAATGTAATAACTTTACAAAATTAATTTATAAGGATATATTAAAATAAGAAATTTTTTTAAAATATGAACAAAATGTTTGCTTTTCTACAACTCCTTCCTTCCCCCAATCTGTCCAAAAAAATATAAATTTAAACTACTTCTAATATTTATATTACTAGATGGAAAGAGATAACTAGGTTTGCTTCCCTAGAAACAAAATATTCTGAAATATGCAAAGGTTGTATACAGATTAAAAATAATAATAATTTCCACATAACTGCCCTATGCCTTAATATCTAACAACAAATTTTAAAAAGATACTTCTGCTTATGACATTCTAGGCCAATTAAAAGATAATGAAGTTCATAATTAGCTATTTAGTAAACAGATGTTGACAGAAAAGAGGACTACAAAAGTGATTTTGCTGTGGAAATGTTATTGTTTTAGCATTTACAAGAAGAAACAAATGGATCCTAGTTGCTGTCTTTCCTATTTCATATTAAAAAAAAAAAAAAAGCAGCAGTGGCCATTGAGTCAGTTCTGACTCATGGAAACCCCATGCGTGTCAGTGTAGAATTTACTCCATAGAGTTTAAATGGCAGTGATCTTTAAGAAGTACATCCCCAGGTTTTTTCCCCAAGGAGACTCTAAGTGGAATTGAACCACCGTCTTTTCAGTTAGTAACCTAGTGCTTAACTGTTTACACCACCCAGGGACTCTACTTCACATTAAACAACAACAACAAAAAAAAACCAAACCCACTGTCATTGAGTAGATTCCAACTCATAGCAACTGTTTTGGTTGTTTAAAACCAAACCAAACCAAACTCACTATCGAGTCCATTCCGACTCATAGCAACCCCTCTTTGGGTTTCCAAGACAGTTATCTCTACGGAAGTAGATTGCCCAGTCTTCCTTCCACAGAGTGGCTGGTGGGTTTGAACCACCAGCCTTCTGGTTAGCAGTTAAATGCCTCAGGCACTATGCCACCAGAGCTCCCTTTGGTTCTCTAATGCCACTCCAACAGAAGATACCACAAATGGGCTGATGGCTTTAACAAAACACAGGGATTCACTCTCTTACAGTTTTGGAGGCTAGAAGTCTGAGTTCAAAATGCAAGCTCTAAGGACTGGGTGAAGGCCCCAAGACCTTGGGCTTCAGCTCTGCCTCTTGCTCCCAGCCCAGTGGAGGTGGAGGCATCTTTTCACTCAGGCAGCTGCTGGCTGCTGAGCTGCCCAGCCACTCAAAACCAGGCCCAGCTGAAGCTGACAAACCCAAGGTCATCAAATAAAATGGCACAGTCCCCAGATTACCAAACAACATAGCAGGGCACTAGTTCAAGTCCAGAGACAGTCCCAAGATGGGCAGGAAACATGGCAGGCTGCTGAATGAAGACTCGGGTACTTGCAGGGTCTAAGAGTGCCAAAAAGCTGCAGAGACTTTTCTCAATGCTTCTCCTTATATAGTAGAAGCAGAGCACATCCCTAAGGCAGCTACTCAGCTGCTCTGCAGATTGCACCATGGAGCTGATTACCAGTCTTATCATGGGGAATAACTACATCCAGCTGCCCAGCCACTCAAAACCAGGCCCAGCCAAGTTGACACATAACCTGAACTACCACAGTGACCCCTTAGGGCAGAGTAGAACTGTCCCACAGGGTTTCTAAGGCTGTAAATCTTTACAGAAGCAGACTGCCTCATTTTTTTCCCATGGAACAGCTGGTGGGTTTGAACCACCAACCTTCTGGTTGGCAGCCAAATGCTTTAATCACTACACTGCCAAAGCTCCTTTATGTCACATTGTTGTTGTTGTTGTTATGTGCCGTCAAGTCGGACCTGACTCATAGCAACCCCTCCTTGGGTTGCCCAGGCAGTATCACTACGGAAGTAGATTGCCCAATCTTCCTTCGGAGGAGTGGCTGGTAGGTTTGAACCGCCAGCCTTCTGATTAGCAGCCAAGTGCCTTAGGCACTATGCTACCAGAGCTCCTTTATGTCACATTAGTGCTCCCTATATTTCAGAAGGTTCTGTTTATGCTAAAGGTGGGGGGAACTAACTGGGATTATAAAACCAGCAGAAATGAAATTTTCTGTTTTCCTTTTGGGACAAAGAAGACTTTGGAAGGCAAGCCTATATAGCAAAGGCCCCTTGAAGTTCTATTCTAAATAAAAGCATCCTTATAGAGAAATTGATTTGATAGGTTAAACACAGAAGACTAAATATAAACATTTATCTTGGCTCTCTACTAAAATTAAATTTTAAAAAAAAGGCATAAACTCACAAAGGAAAAGAGAACTGGAGAGAAGATAACATTAGATGATTATCTAATCAGGCAGCTGCTGGCTGCTGAGCTGCCCAGCCACTCAAAACCAGGCCCAGCTGAAGCTGACAAACCCAAGGTCATCAAATAAAATGGCACAGTCCCAAGATTACCAAACAACATAGCAGGGCACTAGTTCAAGTTCACCTTTGGAAGGTAAAAAATGAATGATCCAGTAATAAATGACTTAGCTTCCAGATTTTTCCCAATCAGAGATATGTCTTGGCAGGATAGAGGGTGGTGTGGAGAAAACAAGAAACAAGCCAATTTATGCCAAAAATGCAGAAAGGACAGGATTTAAAAGGTATCAGGGGCTACTCTAAAAACAAGAGTACAGATGGGCTTAAAAACAAGAGGATTGCTATTTATAAGTATTTATAGTGAGCACTTAGACCAGTAGGTCATTCTTCCAACCCACAGTAAGATGCTCAGTCCAGACCAGAGGTTCTGGTGAGAATGAAATAAGGAACAAGATGGGTTCTAGACAGAGACTCCAGACACAACTGAGAGATGGGGTGAGGTGGCTATACTGATGACAGAGGGATTAAATTGGTAGATCAGAATTTCTGCCCTCTTCCCTCTAGTCTTCTGGAACACAGGCAGCTGGGTATACTTCTAACCAACAGGACAGATTTCCCTGGGGGGGTCACTTTGGGTTAGTCTGCCCCAACTTCCATTTGGCATTAAGGACTGCTGACTGAGGCTGCTGTGTGCTGGGCAGCAGGTGTCTTGAATGGAGGCTACACTCACAGCCAACAATCTAGGGGTGGGAGTAGTGTCTGAGAGCAACAAGGCAGAGCACCACTGGGATCTAACCAGAGCATCACAACCACTCCCCCACCTGGTAACTGTTGGATGCCAAACTGCTGCAAACTGCTACAGAAGGCCCCTGTAGTGGAGTCTGCTCCCATAGTTAGCACTCTACCTGCCTTCCTATACACCCCATAGTACAGGCCTCTGAAACCAACATGGCAGATTTCCCTAGGGGTCAATCTGAGTCTGCCTGCTCCCCTTTCTGGTCTGCGCTGAGGACTGATGACTGAGGCAATTATGTGCTAGGAAGTAGGCATCTAGAGTGAAGGCCACATCTACAGCCAGTACACTATAGGGTGAGCTCTGATAGCAATGAGGCAAACTTCCTTGAGGGTTTGTTCAGAGCATGACAACTCATTCCCCACTCAGTAACTATCAGCTACCGGACAGATACGAACTCCTTTAGAAGACTTCCTACAGAGGAGTCAGGAGGTGGTCACCTAAGTGGATACTGCTACTTCAACCACTGAAAGACAACTGGGGTTTTGAAGTCAAGAAGACAGATCTTTCAGAAGTGTTTCTAGAGACTGTCAGCCCCTCCTACTCCTGAAATGAAAGAAAGTCTTCCTGTGCTTCCTTTAATGCTAGCTCAGATATAAGCAGCCCCCCACAGAGCAGGGAAGGAAGCCTTGGGCAAAAGTGGATAAACCCAAAGTAGGATAAACCCAAAGAGAGCTACACCAAGAAACATCATAGTTGGGCTCTTTTATCATAAGAGAGAATCCTGAAAGTAGTGAGACAGAAGAAAACATTCACTTACAAAGAATCCCAAATATGACTAAACGCCAATTTTTCTTCAGAAAACATTAGAGGGCAGAAAGCAATGGAATGACATATTTAAACTAGTAAAAGGAAAACAAAACAAAACTGTCAACCAAGAATACTATACCCAGCAAAACTGTGCTTCAAGAATAGGAGTTAAATTAAAACATTCTAAGACAAACAGAAGTTGAGAGAGTTCGTATCGACCAGATTGTTCCAACAAAAAATACTAATGGGAGTTCTGTAGATAGGAAAGGAGAAGACACTAAAAACTAATTCAAAGCTATACATAACAAGAAAGATACCTCATAAAGGGAACTACAAGGACTAGTATAAGGGCTAGTAAGATATTCATGCTTGATAATTCTAATTGTTTTGTCTTTCATGTTTTTTTTAACAACAAATATATAAAAATCAAGGCTAAAATTATATTACAGGGCATATGAAATATATAGACGTAATAAGTGATAACAACAAAGTGGGGAGAGAGGAATACAATTTCTTGTACTTTACTGAAATTAAATTGATACTAACTTACCCTAAAATGCTATAAATACTAGCTATTACATGTAATACTCATGGTAACCACTGAGAACTATCTAAAAAACGTATGTAAAAGGAAAGGAGAAGGGAACCAAAATGGCTCACTACAATAAATCAACAGAACACAAGAGCAAGCAGTTGTAAAGGAAAAGGACAAACAAGGCTTACACACATACCGAAAAAAAAAAAAATAACAAAATGGCAGAACTAAGTAAATTCTAATCAGTAAAATATAAATGGACTAAATGCTCCAATCAAAAGGAAGAGAGTGGCAGAATGATTTGAAAAAACATGATCAAACAACATGCTGTTTACAAGAGACACAACATACACCTAAGGACATAGACAGGTTGAAAGTGAAAGGATAGAAAAAATATTCCATGCAAATAATAACCAAAAGAGAGCTAGGGGTGGCAATTGTAATATCAAATAAAGTTGACTTTAATACAATCTGTTAGAAGAGATAAAAATGAACACAATACAGTAATAAAAAGAAACTTAGCATGGAGGGATGGACACTAGGATGAGGTAACTATCAGGAGGAAGTGGGAGGGGAGCTGTTGCATTGTGGTAAACTGTGGTCAATGTCATGAGACAAAGTATATGTGAACTGCTGTATGGAAAGTGAATTTGCTTTGTAAATCTTCACCCAAATCACAATAAAAAAATAAAATTAAATAAATAAACTAAAAAAAAAAAAACCCAAAACTTATCATGAAGATTGAATAATCATAAAAATATATGAACCCATCATCAGAGCAACTAAACATATAAAGAAAACACTGATAGAATTGGAGAGAGAAATACATATAGCACTACCCACCAGCCACTCCTCAGAAGGAAGATGGGGCAATCTACTTCCGTAGTGATACTGTCTCGGAAACCCAAGGAGGGGTCGCTATGAGTCGGGTCCGACTCAATGGCATATAACATCACCACCACCACCACCACCACCACCATAGTTGGAGACTAAACCACCACCTTGAATATTGAATAGAACATCTAGAAAGAAGATCAACAAGAAAACAGAGAACCTGAATGACACTATAAACCAACTAGACTTAACAGACATACAGATTATGAACAAGATCCATTTCTAACTGAGTCTAAAAATTTTGTCAGGGCTCAGAACCAGTTCTACCCAATTAAGTCACCAAGGAAGCATCACTGGAATAGACTTGAATTTTTAAAGTTACAATGAACCAGATAGCTGGAATGGGTAAAATTACAGGTAGAAACTGTGCCACAAACTTAACTGCCCCCTTACAAAAGGGTAGTGTACATGTTGCATAGCAACCAAATCTCCTGTCCTCAGATTTTGAGCACTCTTCAAAGTAGCTCTGCCCCCCAGCAATTTTTACGCAGGGTGTTACTCAATTTCTGTGTGTTTGTCTTTTTTTTCCCCTTGGTCTTCCTACTGTTGATTTCTAATTTTATACCACTGTGATATGAAAATGCTTTGCAGTATTTTGGTGTTCTGAAATTTATTGGGGCTTGCTTTGTGGCCTAATATATGGTCTATTCTGCAGAATGTTACATGTGTACTGGAAAAGAAAGTATTGTTGTTGTTGTTGTTGGGTGCACTGTTCTGTATACGTGTATCAGGTCAAACTGGTTGTTTAGCTGTATTGTGTAGTTTTTGGTTGTTGTTTTGTTTAGTATTTGTGTCTTTGCTGAGTTTCTTTCTAGTTGTTCTATCCTTCAATGAAAGTGATGTATTAAAGTCTCCTACTATTATCGTAGAGTTGTTTGTTTCTCTTTTCAATTATGTTAAAGTTTCTGTATTTTGGGGCTCTTTCATTGGGTGCACAGATATTTAACATGGTTATGTTCTCTTGTTCTATTGACCCTTTAATCATTACAAAATGTCCTCCCTTGTCACATTCGGCGGCTTTTAGCTAAAAGTCTATTTTATCATAAACTACTATCACCAATCCTGTTCCTTTTTAATTGCCATTTTTTTTCAAGGTTTGATTTATTAGTCTATTTTTGTTTTTGTGTCTAAGGTATGTCTCCTGTAGAGAGCATATTGAGGGGTCATGTTTTTATTAATCTGTTCTGTAACTCTATCTCTTGACAGGTATACTAAATTCACTTACTTTCACTGTAATTTTTGACAACTATGAACTTATTGCCGTCACTTTGTTGTTTTATATTTTTTGGTGCTGATGCTTTGTTTGTTCATAAATTTTATTATCATTTCCATCTTTGTTGCTATTGTTTTACCATTTGTTAAATACTTATGACTTTACTTTTTTATTTTAATGAGAGAGTTTATAAATTTTCTTCACAACTACCGTGATTTATTATATTCTTCTTAATATCTCAAAATTCTCCATTTGGAAGTTCTGTAACTACACTGTTTACTCCTTCTTTTTGTTTTGTAGTTGTCCTCATTTACAAATTGATGTTTCTGGTTAGCTGTTCACAGTCTTGTAAGTTTACTTTTTGGATACTTCTATATCTGACCAGCAGAAGAAGGCAGGAATTTGCATGTGTGGAGTGCACCGGGGCCAGGCCAGGTAAGTGAGCAGGTCAGGGTATACCAGGAAATAAGCAGAGCACTTTTGAACAACTAAGGAAGACAAACTTGTCTGACAGTTTGTCATACTGTGGTAGCTTGAGTGTTGCTGTGAGGCTGGAGGCTATTGCCACTAGTGTTTCAAATGCCAGCAGGGTCACCCACGGTGGAAAGGTTTCAGCAGAGCTTCCAGACTAAGACAGACACGGAAGAAGGAAGGGGCCATCCACTTCTCAAAGAATTGGCCAGTGAAAACCTTAAAAATAGTAGTTCAAACACAGTTTGGAACGCTCCTTGGAAGCAAGAATGGTCAGACTTAGTCTCACCTACTTTGGGTATGTTGTCAGAAGGATGTCATGCTTGGTAAAGTGAAGGGTCAACAAAAAAGGGGAAGGCCCTCAACAAGATGGACTAACATGGTGGCTGCAGTGATGTGCTCAGGTATAGTAGGGATCATGAAGCTGGCACAGGACTGGGTAGCATTTCATTCTGTTGCACACAGGGTGGCTATGAGTCAGAGACTACTCGATGGCACATAACAACAACATATCTGGGTTGGTTTCTGGAATATGTTGTCACGAGTGCTAATCACAGGGTATTGGCTACTGTTACTGGTTCTCTGTCCAAAGGACTCCCTTTAGCATTTCTTGTAAAGTTGGTCAGGTTTCTACAAATTCCCTTAATTTCTCTTTATCCAGGTATGTCCTAATTTCACCTTAATATTTGAGGGACAACTGTGTTGGATATATAATTCTTGGTTGGCAACTTTTTTCTTTCTGAGTTTTACATGTCATCTCACCTGCATAATTTCTGTCAAGAAATTAGAGCTCAGTCTTTTTAATTGCTCTTTGTGGGTAACTCTTCACTTTTTTTGAGCTGCTTTCAGGATTCTTTGTCTCTGGTTTTGGAAGGTTTAACTATGATATATGTCTTGGTGATTTTCTTTTGAGGTCTATCCTGTTTGGGGTTTACTAACATTCTTGAATGCATGTCTTCTTGTCTTTCATCAAGTTGCTGTTGCCACTTTGACCCCATGTAAATGTTGTTAAAAGAGCATAATGCTCAAGGCAGACATTTTTTATTACTTTAAACTATTGTTTGATTTTAAGAAGACTTCAGGGGATATTTTTGGGTTAAGGTTTAATGATTACCTTAGGACAACAGCTTCAGGGGTTCATCCAGCCCTCATGACTCCAGAAAGTCTGGAGTACATAAGAATTGGGAATTTTGTTCTGTACTGTCCTCCTTTTGATCACTGTGGCTTTTTGATAGTAGATAGGGAAAGGAATGAGGAAACACTTACTTCTTTTAAGTCTAAGTTTCTACTGTATTAGTTTTTACTTAAGAATTGATTGTTTGGCCAATTCAGATGTTTCAACAAATGGATGCAACCCTGGATGCGCTCACTCATCTATGCCAAGAAATCTGGAAGACAGTTTTCCAGCCAACTAACTGGAAGAGATTCATATTTGTGCCCATTCCAAAGAAAGGTGATCCAACAGAATGCATAAATTATCAAACAATATTATTAATATCACACTAAAGTAAAGGTTTGCTGAACATAATTAAAAAATTGTTACAGCAGTAGATCAACAGAAAACTGCTTGAAATTCAGGCCAATTCAAAAGAGGATATGGAATAAAGGGTATCACTGCTGATGTCAGATGGATCTTGCCTAAAGCAGAGAACACCAGAATGATGTTTACTGACTGCAAAAGCATTCAACTGTGTGGATCATAACAAATTATAGATAACATTTCAAAGAACAGGAATTCCAGACTTGATTGTGCTCATCAGGAACTTGTACAAAGACCAGGAGGCAGAACAAGAGGGATACTTGTTTGAACAGAAAAAGGGGATACTACATGGTTTAAAATCAGGATAAGTGTGTATCAAGGTTGTATCAGTTTACCATACTTACTCAATCTATATGCCTGTGCAAATAATCCAAGAAGCAGGACTATATGAGGATTGGAGGAAGACTCATTAGCAACCTGTGATATGCAGATGACACAACCTTGCTTGGTGAAAGTGAAAAAAACTTAAAGTAGTTTCTGATGAAGATCAAAGATTATAGCCTTCATTATTGATTACACTTCAACATAAAGAAAACAAAAATCCTCACAACTGGGCCAAGAAGCAACATCATGACAAATAGAGAAAAGACTGAAGTTGTCAAGGATTTCATTTTACTTGGATTCTCAGTCAACACCCATGGAAAAAGCAGTCAAGAAATCAAATGATGTCCTGCACTAGGCAAATCTGCTCGGGGGGGGGGGGGACCTCTATAAAGTGTTAAAGAGCAAAGATATCACTTTGAAGATGAAAGTACACCTTACTAAAGCCACTGTTGTCTTTTCAATAGTGGGACTATGAATAAGGAAGATGGAAGAAGAATTGATGTCTTTGAATTATAGTTTTGGCTAAGAATATGGAACATACTGTGGACTGCCAGAAAAACAAACAAATCCATCTTGGAAGAAGTATAGCCAGAATGGTCCTTGGAAGGGAGGATGGTGAAACTGTCTCACATACTTTGGACATGTTACCATAAGGGCTCAGTCTCTGGAGAAGGACATCATGCTTGGTAAAGTAGAGAGTCAGCAAAAAAGAGGAAGACACTCAATGTGATAGATTGACACAGTGGCTGTAACAACAGGCACAAATATAGCGATGATTGTGAGAATGCACAGGACTTGGGCAGTGTTTTGTTCTATTGTCCAAAGGGTCCGTATGAGTCAGAATCAACTTGACGGCACCTAACACCAACAACACTGGACCTCAAATTTTGTTTCAATACCTAAGACCAATTGTTTATTTATTTACTTATTTTTCAGGTTTTATAAGAATTTGTCTTCATAGACATATCTTCCTAACAAGTTAGCAGTCTAGATCCTTCTAACACTTTATAGACTCTCTACATCTTTATGTTACTGTAGTGCAGTGAATTACTTGGTATGGCTTTTCTAACCAGTCTTTGTGACTCCCACCAGATTACTGGTGGGACCATACAAATAAGGCATATGGAACTCTAACGTGGGGATTGGTTAGTTTTGTCATTCTGCTAGGCTTAAAATGAGCCGTCCTAGCAGAAAGAGGGATCTCTCACTGCCACCAAGAGAGAAGAGCTGGAGGTGAAGTAGAACACATCCTTGGACCTGAGATCTCTGTGCTAGACCTCCTTGACAGGGGACACCTGGCACAGATGTCTGGTTGAGAGACAGTGGCAATGAAACTAAGAGACATGAGATAGAGTAGTGGGCTTTCTGGCCCACAGAGCAAGAACGCTGAGTGCCCTTGGGCAAGAGGGTTGCTGAGGGAGTTGGGTACACCTAAGTGTCCTTACCGGCAGAGCTAAAACTTGCCCGAGCAGACCAAGAGGCCAAGGGCCAGAGAAGCATGCCTGAGGGCAGAGCAGAGGGGAGACTGCCCTGATCAAAGAATTATATCCTAGGCATGTTCCTGAACCTGAACTGTAGCCTATTACTTCTATAATAAAATCCACAATTGTGAGTATTGTCTGTGAGTTCTGTGTAAGCACTGAAACAAATTATTGAACCTGGCAGAGAAGTCAAACTGAAATTAATCATTTCTTTCCATCTGGGAGCTCTGGTAGCACTTGACTGCTAACCAGGAGGCCCTTGGTTCAAACCCACCAGCCACTCTTTGGAAGGAAGGTTGGGCAATCTACTTCCGTAGTGAAACTGCCTCAGAAACTCAAGGAGGGGTCGCTATGAGTTGGGTTCAACTCAACGGCAAACAACAACAGCAGAGAAGTAGTGAGTGCCGTGGGAGGGACGTCTGGTGTCAGAATTGGTCAAAAAAAAAAAAAAAAAAAGGCTGGAGGGTGGCAGCATGTCTGGCCTCATAGCAATAAACCTTGGGTTTGTTCATAGTGATTCTGTTTCCCTCTTGTGAAGGTAGAGGAAGTGTTAAGATGCTGCCCCATGCCCTTTCTGCACTTGTACTCCCCACACTGGGAGTACATAATAACAATTATCAATACTGAGGCACCTGTGCTGTAGCAGAATAAGCAAAGGACCTAGAGTTAGCCATTTACTAGCTTTTTTGGTCTTAGGTAAGTTTTAAAATTTGCTGAAGTCCTAATGACCTCACTAGTTCAAAGGAGATCACATCTACTACCAAAAAGCTGACATGTAAATTAAATTACGTAAGATATATTAAAAAGTTCCTACATACATCAACATTCAACAAACACTGAAAAAATAATTTTAAAACAAACTTAACTTCAACAGAACATTCTTGCAAAGAATAAAATTAACTACATGATAAAGATTCTTAATTACTGAATGGGTCATTAAAATTCAGTATATCCAGAGAGGGTCTCTTGGTCTCTTAAGGCAAGATGAAAGACAACAAAGAGATGGCTCATACCCCTCACACCTTTCTTAACTATCTGTAATTCTGCAACATTATGTTGTAGATAGTATGAGATTTAATTATGGGTTCTTTTTTCCACCTATCCTGAAACCTGACAATGCAGAAATACCTCCTTGGAGATTGCTTATTAAATTGGCCATCTCACTAAATATAAGGCCTTGTTTTAGGCACAATAAATAATTAACTATGCTTTTTGCCCATTATTTTGTTTCAACATCAGAATCCAGAATGTCATTGCTCAGATTTTAATGATGAAAGAAATTAAAATAATTATAGGGAATCATTACAATATTTTATTTCTACTGTTACCTGTTGTGATAGTTGGAGCTGTGTGTCAACCTGGCTGGACCACAATTCTGTGTGGTTTAAGCTATTGTGATGTGGTTATTCCCATGATGGGATCAGATGATTGTATTCTGAGGAGGCAATCTGTTGAAAGGGAGTTTTCCTAGGGGTGTGGCCTGCTTCCAGTATATCCAAGGATATCCCGGGAAGAGAGACATTCTTCTGTGGATCAGGATTCTATTGTGCTGCCTACAACTGTCCATGAGTGAACAATCCACCATTCAGCCTGGAGATCTTGGATTTGTCATTCATTGGAGTCAACAGCCAGTGTACTGCCTGCCAGACTTGAGCTCCTCAGCCCCTGCGGTTGCAAGAGTTGGGAAAAGTCTCCAGCTTGACGTTTGATCCAGGAACTCTGGACTTGCCAGCTTCTATAAGTGTATGAGCCATTTTCCTAAGATAAATTTCTCTCTCTCCCTCCCTCCAGGAAATAATATGCTAAATGTTACTTA
>NW_006922248.1:134742-163172 GCF_000298275.1 Orycteropus afer afer | reverse complement strand
AGTTTTTGTTTTACTAGAGAACCCAGCCTAACACACCTGTCATGGATTGACCTGTGTCCCCAAAAATACATATCAACTTGGCTGGGCCATGATTCTCAGTGGTTTAGCAGTTGTGCAATGATGTAATTTGGCAGTTATAATCATGCCCCATGATGTGATCTGATGTGAACAAGCCAATCACTTGTAAGGGGATTAGGGTGATCAGTTGGCTGAAAATCATTTGTGTTGCAAGGCACTCATTTTGTAATTCTTATGAATTCTTAGCTTCCTCTTTACTCAAATTTTGAAATCTGAGTCAGGTTTCTTTACCCTAGTAATATGTTACTATGATAATATAAAATGTATTTGTCACCTCTTAATAAACATTTGACTTGATTTTTGGCTAGAGATACTGATATTTTAATAGTATATAAATCAATAAATCCTTGCTAATTCTTTTTACAAAAACTACTTGCTGTCTTAGTAATCTAGGGCTGCTATAACAGAAATATCACAAGTGCATGGATTTACCAAATTTATTTTCTCACACTTTAGGCTAGAAGTCTGAATACAGAGCTCTGATTCTAAGGAAAGACTCTCTCTGTGTCAGTTCTGGAAGCCCAATATTCTTTGGAGATTTCCATGTGCATTGGCATCAATCTTCCCCTGGGTCTAGAAGGTTCTCAGTGCAGAAACCCTGGGTCACAAGGACACATACTGCTTCCAGTTCCTCTTTCATGGTAGTACTGAAGTCTTGCTTTCCTTCTCTCCTAGCTTCTCTCTCCTTTTTACAAGATTTATAAGATAAAAGGTGAGTTTCCCCAGGGAAACTCCCCTTATACTGAATCTGAGCTGTGACCTAAGTAAGGGTGTTGTGTCCCATGCTAATCCTGCCTCATTAACATAACAAACATAACCTAATCCTTATTAACATAATCCAATCCTGCCTCATTAACACATACAGTTCAGGATTTCTAACTCATCACAAATAGGAATTCCAGAACACTTAATTTTGCTCATGAGGAACCTATACATAGACCAAAAAGCAGTCATTCAAACAGAACAAGGGGATACTGCAAGTTTTAAAATCAGGAAGGGGGTGTGTTTCAGGGTTCTATCCTTTCTCCATACTTATTCAATCTGTATGCTAAGTAAATAATCCAAGAAGCTGGACTATGTGAAGAAGAAGAAGACAGCATCAGGATTAGAGAAAGACTCGTTAACAACATGCACTATGCAGATAAAACAACTTTCCTTGCTAAAAGTGAAGAAGACTTGAAGTATTTAATGATGAAGATCAAAAACTACAATCTGCAGTATGGATTTCACCTCAACGTAAAACAAAAGTCCTTACAACTGGACCAATAAGCAACATTACAATAAGTGGAGAAAAGACTGATGGTATCAGGGATTCAATTTCACTTAGATCCACACTCAACACCCAAGAAAGCAGCAGTCAAGAAAACAGATGTGGAAGGTCTTCCAGCAAGATGGCAGAATAGGCAGATAAACTACAAAGACCCTCTTCAACAAAGAAAAGAGAAACCAACTGACACAGATACAGAAGATAATCCAGAAGCCCTGAGCTTTGGAAGGAAAGATAAAGAGGTGGATTAATTACCAACTAGGTGAAGAACCTGAATGAAAATAGTGGATAAGGAGACAAACAAACCTGTAGACTGCTGGCTATCCTGACAGCACTGCCAGTTTGAATATTTACAAGGGGTGTTAGGATCTGGGCAGTTACCTAAGAATTAGCCATCCTCATCAAGGGCTACATGGACAACTGCACCGGTGGCTGATGACTAGACAGGAAAACAGCAAATAAAGAGACAAACTGAGCTGAGGGCTTTCATATGTCCTGGGAGCGTAGCCATTTTGAATATTCCTAAGCAATACGGCCATTTTTGACAAGTGGCAGCTTCTGATATTAGCAACCTAAGAATAGAGCTCTGCTTGCCAAGGAGCATGGGCAATCACACTGGTGCCTGATGACTAGAAAGGTGTAATATTCCCCCACACCCTCTTGGTGAATGGAGGTGTGGCCCTCCCCCACCTCCATCCACCTTCTAGTCCAGCAGAATTCCATCCCAGTCTGTGTACCTGACAGAGGATGGATGCCCTGCCCCACCCCCCAGTTCTGTTTTTGTTTTAAAATTTATTTTCTCTTCCTTTTTATTTACTTTTTTTCCTTTCTTTTTTGCATTGTAAATCAAAAAACCAAACACCCTGCCATCGAGTCAGATCCAACTCACAGCGACCCCTCCTTGGGTTTCCAAGGTGGTATCATTATGGAAGTAGATTGCCCAACCTTCTTCCCAAGGAGTGGCTGATGGGTTTGAACTGCCAGCCTTCTGATTAGTAGTCTAATGCCTTAGGTTTTTGGTCCCCCCTCCTCCTTCCTGGTTTCCATCTTTTTTCTTTCTTCTTGTTCTTCCCATCCCTTGTTTTTCTTTTTACAATTTTCTCATTTTTTCTTTATTATTCTTTTACTGTTGCTCTTCTCACTTCTTCTCCCCTTCCAGATACTGTGGGTTATTTTTCTCTCTTTTCTACTTATGTTTCTTTTGTATTTTTAAAGTATTACTTTACATATTTCTTCTCTTAATTGCCTTTTTTTTTTTTTCTATTTGTTTATGCAGTTTGTCTTTTTTGTCCTGTTTTGACTGATTGATTGATTGACTGGGTAGCTTTTTTTTTTTTTCCTTTTTTCATCTAACTGAGTGGGAGGCAGCAACTGTACCCACAGGACCCAAACATACCCACACCTCCTGCAGACAGACCCACCTGTGGAATGAGGGCCACCACTAGCTTCTGTACCACTTGACCAATAACAGACAACAGCCAATACCAACTCAACTCACCCTTAACTGCTCTTCACAAATAGCTAACAGAAATTTCTGCACACACTCTCATTCTCTATCACACCCACCAGAAGACAGGTGGTGAGTATCTAAGTACTGTCAACCAGCAAATAAAAACAAAAACCAAAATCGCTGCCATCAAGTCAATTAGACTCATAGTGACCCCTCCCCTTGGGTTTCCAAGGCAGTATCTCTACAGAAGCTGATTGCCCAATCTTCCTCCTGACGAGCGGCTGGTGGGTCTGAACCTCCACCCTTCTGGTTAGCAGTCAAATGCCTTTGGCACAACACCACCATGGTGTCTGCACAATACCCTGCGTAATTAGATGTATCAAAACAAAACAAACAAAATAAATTCTTATGCGAATCACAACAATATACAATCACAAATTAAATTGTTGTGCCCAGATCTTGCATCCCCAAAAACCACCAAGGAGCCGATTCCACTGCAAAAGCATAGGGGTTGTTTATTCAAGCTCGAGCTCGGACCCCCAACCGTCATCGACGCAGCGGTTCAGGATTGAGAGCCCCGAACTCAGGGGTAATGGGGTTTTTATAGGGGGTACAGCAGGAAGGAGGAAGTTTCAATCAGAAAATTATAGGATTGGTTGACATTTTCCAAGTTGCTAGTTGTTCCTACTTGATTGGCTCTGTCTTGCGGGCCGAAGCCACCAACTGTCGTTTCTAACTATTTTAGGTAAGGTATTTCTCTACCATTTACTGATTGGTTGTTGCTAAGGAGAAGAATGCTTGGGGGTATCAATGAGGTGGGGGTAGTTAGGACTCTTTGTGGTTTTTCCAGTAACTAAAGCACTAAAGTGTGAAGTGAATGCTAAGGCATATTGCAAAATGGCTACATACTTAAAATGGTTACATACAGGGTGGTTATATAGAGACATGGCCTCACAAAATATGAATACAAGGACGTCACAATGCCTTGGAGACAAGAGACCATCACAGTCCACACAAAAAAGCAGGAGAAACAAGGGACCACGATATAAAACCAGAATACATCGCTGAGGAAGAAACAGCACTGAAACTCCCTGGTAAGGAATTCAAAAAAATTATATTTAGGTACCTTCAACAGATTGGGAGACAGATCAAGGAAGACACCAACAAAATTAAGGAAAACACAGACAAAACTCTAGAACAATATAAGAAAATAATACAAGCACAAAATGACAATATAAACAAAAAATTAGAAATAATACAAAACCTACAAATAGAAATCCAGAAAATACTAAAGTTTCCAAAATAAGTAACACAATGAACAGGCAAAGGAACAGAATCAAATCAATGCAAGACAGAATTAGTGAGAAAGAAGAAAAATACCTCAATACTACTTTGTTAAGATTATCAATGAGAAAAAAAGATTAAAACAAAATGAAGAAAGCTTCAGATTCATGTGGGATACCATCAAAAAGAATAACCTATGTGTAATCAGAATTCCAGAAGAGGAACAGACTAATAAAACCAAAGAGAAAACTGTCAAAGATTTATTGGAAAAGAATTTCCCTAATATGATGAAAGATGAGAAGATATCCATTCAAGAAGTTTAACAAACCCCCAAACGGCACAGGCCCCAAAAGAAAACCACCAAGACATAATCATAATCAAACTCACCAAAACCAAAGACAAAGAAAGAATCCTGAAAGCAGCACAGGAAAAACAAAAAGTTACCTACAAAGGGCAGCCAACAAGCCTAAGCTCAGATTACTTGGCAGAAACTACACAGATAAGAAGACAATAGGATGATATATAAAAAACCCTGAGAGAAAAAAACTTCCAACCAAGAATTATATACCCAGCAAAATTACCCCTCAAATATCATGGTGAAATCAGGACATTTCTGATAAGCAGGAATTAAAGGAATTTGTTAACAACAGACCAACCTTACCAGAGATGCTAAGGGGAGTCCTTCAGATAGAGTACCAACAATAGCAAACAAACACTGATGATTAACACACATGATGACACAACCCATGAACCCAGTTACGGAAGTATCCAAAGTAAATTAAGCTTCCATAAAACCAAACTCACTGCCATCAAGTCGACTCCGAAAACTAAGCTAAGCTTACAAGACTGTAAACAGGGAACCAGAGACATCAATTGATAAATGAGGACAACTACAAACCAAAAAGATGGAAAAAATAGTGGTTACAGAACTTCCAAATGGTGAGGAAGTCAAGACAATTGTGAGATAGAACAGACTACTATAAAGTTGGGAAGAAAATTATAAACCACAGGGTAACCACAAAGAAAAATAATAAACCTTCACATCAAAATAAAAAAGAGAACAACCACAAATATTTAGCAACTACTAAAGCAAAAGCAACAAAGGAAATGATAACACAATTCATAAACAAAATGAGTGCAGCACAGAAAATTATATTGAACAAAAAAATCAGCAACACCATGAAAAAACACATACCAAAAATGACAGCAACAAATACATACTTGTCAATAATTATATAGGATGTAAATGGATTAAATGCACCACTCAAGAGACAGAGTTGCAGACTGGATAATAAAACATAACCCATCAATATGCTTTCTACAACAGACACATCTGAGAGATAAAACAAGAACAGTCTAAAAATCAAAGATTGGAAAAAGACTTATCAAGCAAATGGCAATCAAAAAAGAGCAGAAGTGGTAACATTAATATCTGTTAAAACTGACTTTAAGACAAAAACCACCATAAGAGACAGGAAGGACATTATATAATGATTAAAGGGTCAACTGAACAAGAGTATATAACAATAATAAATATCTATGCACCCAATGAAAGAGCCCCAAAATACATAAATCAGACTTTAACAGAATTGAAAAGACAAAGAGATGACTCCATAGTCATAGTTGGAGACCTTTATATACCACTTTCAATAAAAGACAGAAATGGAAAGAAGCTCAAAAAAGACACAGAAGAACTAAACAATGCTATCAATCAATTTGACCTTATAGATATCTACAAAGCACTTCACCCAACAACAGCACAATACACATTCTTCCAGCACACATGGAACATTCTCCAGGATAGACTATATGTTAGGCCATAAAGCAGGCCTCAGTAAATCTGAAGACACTAAAATACTGCAAAGCATATTCTCAGATTACAATGCTATAAAATTAGAAATCAACAACAGGAAGAACAACAAAAAAAGAGCAAACATATGAAAACTAAATAACACCCTCCTTAAAAACTACTGGGTAATAAAAGAAATAAAAAATGAAATTCAAAAATTTCTTGAATCAAATGAGAATGAAAACACAACATACCAAAATCATTGAGACACAGCAAAAGCAATAATCAGAAGGCAATTTACAGCAATAAATGTACAAATCAAAAAAGAAAAGCCAAAATCAACACCTTAACCCAACCTCTCCAACAATTAGAAAAGAAGCCACCAAAAAAAAAAAAAAAAGTCTACAGTCACCAGAAGAAAAGAAATAAGATTCAAGCAGAAATAAAACAGAAAATAGAAAGACAATAGAAAAAAATCAACAAGAAGTTGGTTCTTTGAAAAGACTAATAAGATTGGCAAACCCAACAAAGGAAAAAAAGGAGAAGAGGCAAATAATATGAATAAAAAGTGAAATGGGCAATGTCACAACAGAACCAACAGAAATAAAAATATCAGGACACTACAAAGAACTGTACAAACAAATCTGAAAACCTAGAAGAAATAGATTTCTAGAAACATACTACTCACCTAAACTAACACAGGCTGAGGCAGAAAATTTGAACAGACCCATGACAAAAGAAGAAATTGAACAAGTCAGAAAAAAATTACGAGCAAATGAAAGTTCTGGCCCAGATGGTTTCACTGGAGAATTCCATCCAATGTTCAGAAAAGAACTGACACCAATCCTACTCAAACCATTCCAAAACACAGAAAAGTATGGAATCCTTCTAATTTCATACTATGAAGCAAGCATACATAACCTTGATAGCAAAACCAGGCAAACACATTATTAAAAAGGAAAACTACAAACCAATATCCCTCATGAACAAAGACACAAAAATTTTCAACAAAATCCTAGCCAATAGACTCCAACAACATACCGGTATGCAAGGATGGTTCAACATTAGAAAAACAATCAGCATAATCGATCACATAAATAAAATAAAGGAAAAGAACCACATGAGCATATTAATCAATGCAGAAAAGGCCTTTGATAAAATCCAACACCCATCCCTGATAAAAACTCAGCAGAACAGGAATAGAAAAGAAATTCCTCAACATGATAAAGGGCATATATACAAAACCAACAGCCAATATTATTCTCAATGGAGAGAGACTAAAACCATTCCCCTTGTGAACAGGAACCAGACAAGGATGCCTTCTATCTCCACTTCTATTCAACATTGTTTTGGAAGCCCTAGCCAGACAAATAGACAAGAAAGGGAAATCAAAGGCATCCAAATTAGTAAAGATGAAGTAAAGTATCCCTATTTGCAGATGATATGACCCTATACAGGAGTTCTGGTAGTGTAGTGCCTAAGGCACTTGACTGCTAACCAGAAGGCTGGCGGTTCAAACCCACCAGGCACTCCTCGGAAAGAAGGTTGGGCAATCTACTTCCGTAGTGATACTGCCTCAGAAACCCAAGGAGGGGTCACTATGAGTTGGGTCTGACTCGATAGCAAATAACAATAACAACAACAACATGACCCTATACATAAAAAAACCAAGAAACTCAGCAAGAAAATTACTGGAACTGAAAGATATAGCATATTGGCAAGATACAAGATCAACATACAAAAATCAGTAAGATGATTCAAACCTTCTAAAATTAAATTTTTATGTGCATGAAAAGACTTCTCCAAAAGAGTAAAAAGGGAATCTACAGAATGGGAAAAAATATACCACAATGACGTATCTGACAAGGGACTTATCTCTAAAATTTACAGAAAACTCCAACACCTCAACATCAAAAAGACAAACAATCCAATTAAAAAATGGGCAGAAGACATGAGTAGACACTCCACCAAAGAAGATATCCAGGCAGCCAACAAACATATGAAGAAATATTCATGATCTTAGTTATTAGAGAAATGTAAATCAAAATGAGATACTGTATCACCCAAGCATTAATAACAAAATTCAACAGGACAGAAAATAAATGCTAGCGAGGATGTGGAGAGATTATTACTCACACACACTGCTGGTGGGACTGTAAAATGATACAACCACTGTGGAAATCAATATAGCAATTCCTTAAAAAGTTGGAATTAGAAATACCATTTGACCCAGTAATCCCATTACTAGGTATATGTCCTAAAGAAGTGACAGCCAGAACAAGAACAGATACATGCACACCCAAGGAGAGGTCGCTATGAGTCAGGTCCGACTTGACGGCACAGAACAACAACATCATCTCCACGGAAGTAGATCGCCCAGTCTTCCTTCCAAGGAGTGGCTCATGGGTATGAACCACCAGCCTTCTGGTTAGCAGTCAAATGCCTTAGGCACTACGCCACCAGCGGCGGACATTATGATGAATGAGTAAGTCAATCACAGAAGGACAAACATCATATTAGTTCACTGTTATAAAAGGTCAAAGAAAGGTTTATATAGGGAAGGAAACTTTCTTTGTTGGTTACCAGAGATGGGAGGGAACACTGGTAGGTTAAGTAGAGACAAGTACTGATTTGGATGAAAGGAAAGGCAATTTACCAAAAGTGAGTGACCAACACAGTAACACTAAGGAAAAGGAAGACACAGAGAGGTGCACAAGAGGAACAGACAACAAAGATAAACCCTTTTACATATACAATGCTGCGTTATCAGTGATAACAAACACAAATCTACAGGCAGAAAGATGGACAGACATGCTGAATGATCAGGTATATCTAGGCAAAAGGGAATATATCCATGACCACATATATGGTTGGCAGACAATACTTCTACATACCAGTGGCGTAACGCCTAAGGCATCTGACTGCTAACCAGATTGTACATGAGGTCACTATAGGTCAGAGCCGACTCAATAGCACCTACCAATAACAACATAACTCCCAAACCAGTAAGATTCATGGCCTAGCCAAGATGACACACCTTTTTGTGGGACACAACTCAATCTATGACACTTGCCATAAAGTTAATTTTTATAATGAGAATTATTTTAAATATTTAAAATGATTCCATTTAGGAAAAACCATCTTTTCATTTGTCTATTTATATATAAAATTAGTGATACAAATTAATAAATAAAATGCAACCACTGCTGTGGATTCAGATCAATTCATAGTGATTCCTCCTTGGGTTTCTGAGGCAGTATCACTATAGAAGTAGATTGCCTAATCTTCCTTCCAAGAAGTGGCTGGTGAGTTTGAACTACCAGCCTTCTTGTTAGCAGTCAAATGCCTTAGGTACTATGCCACCAGAGCTCCTAATTAATAAAGATACATATTTATTGCAACCCTAAAATATAAAAGTTCAAAAGTGAAATTCAGGAGGAAGTGGGAGGGGAACTGTTACACTGTGGTAAATTGTAGTCAATATCATGAGACAAAGTGTATGTGAATTGTTATATGGAAAGTGAATTAGCTCTGTAAACTTTCACCCAAATCACAATTTTTTAAAAAAAGTGAAATCCAGCCTGCTCCCATTGACCAATAGCATCCCAAGTCATGATGATGTAACATTAAAATAAATCAATTTTTAATGAATATTTACTAAGCCTAGCATTATACTGGAGCTCTGGTAGCATAGTGGCTAAAGCACTTGACTGCTAACCAGAAGGCTGGCGGTTCAAACCCATCAGCCACTCCTCGGAAGGAAGGTTGGGCAATCCTACTTCCGTAGTGATACTGCCTCGGAAACCCAAGGAGGGGTCGCTATGAGTCGGGGCTGACTCGACAGCACATAACAACAAAAACAACAACAACAGCATTATACTAACTTGCCAAAATTGCCTTTCCTGAGATAAAATATGTGATTCCTGAGGAAAAACCAATCTGTTATAGTAATGACCTTATGTTAATACATGATCTTGCTATCTACCTATCTACCTACCTATGCCTGTGGAAGTTAACAATCACAAGGCAAGATCTTTTATCTTTGTTCTAAATAAATCACAGAGTAGTGAACTTTAGATGCAGAAATTCTCCTCCTCCACTCCTGAGAGTCAAAGCTACTGACAAAGTACCCAAATTCCCTGTAAATAAAAGAGGAAAGCAGAAGTGAAGCCACACGTTATATTCTTTTAGGAGTCTAATTACCCTAAAGCCTATGACTACTTTGCAATGTAGAAAAGGAGGTTAAATTTAACTTAAAAGAGTGAACTCTACTTTGTATTGAGGCTTCAACATGACAGCTCTTGCTTCTGTACAAAAGAATGTAGCTGAAATTTATTTAAAAAAAAAAAAAAATTAAACACCCCTTGGGAGCCCTGGTGGTGTAATGCCTAAGGCATGTGACTGCTAACCAGAAGGCTGGTGGTTCAAACACCTTCCTTGGAAGGAAGGTTGGGCAATCTACTTCTGTAATGATACTGCCTTGGAAACCCAAGGAGGGGTCTCTACGAGTCGGATCCAACTCAATAGCAGTGGGTTTGGTTTGGTATGATGAATAGCAAATTTACCAAGGCTCAAAAACACCTTTATCCATACCTTCAATTCCACTCTTAGATCAGCAATATTAAACGTCTATATATTAAAATCATTAAGGAGACTCAAAATACCTTTTAGGGCACTATATGAACTAATGTATTATGTGTTAAAGGAAACTACTCACTAACTCACTGCCATGGAGTCGGTTCCAACTCATAGCGACCCTGCCTTGGGTTTCCAAGGCAGTATCACTACGGAAGTAGATTGCCCAAGCTTCCATCAGAGGAGTGCCTGGTGGGTTAGAACTGCCAGCCTTCTGGTGAGCAGTCAAATATCTTAGGCACTATGCTACCAAAGCTCCCTTAAAGGAAACTAGGAGTGGCAGTAAGGTTTTGCCTTTAATGGAGAGCAACTTAAAAATCAAAATATTTATTCCTACTTTTCCAGTTCCATATTTTTTTATTATAATATTTTATTGTGTTTTTGGTAGAAGTTTGTATGGCACATTGTTGTTATTGTTGTTATGTGCCGTCGAGTCAGACACGACTCATAGCGATCCCCTCCTTGGGTTTCCAAGGCAGTATCACTACGGAAGTAGATTGCCCCATCCTCCTTCCAAGGAGTGGCTGGTGGGTTTGAACCTCCAGCCTTCTGATTAGCAGTCAAGTGCCTTAGGAACTATGCTACCAGAGCTCCTTGTATGGCACATTAAGTTCCCATTTAACAATTTCTATACATATTGTTCAGTGCCATTGGTTACATTTTTTTTTACCACGTGTCAATATTCTCAAAGGAGCTCTTGTGGTACAGTGGCTAAGGCGTTCTGCTGTTAACCATAAGGTTGGTGGTTCAAACTACTCTACTCTACGGTAGAAAGAGCAAACAGTCTGCTTCCATAGAGCTTTACAGCCTTGGAAACTCTATGGGGCAATCCTACTATCCTATAGGGTCACTATGAGTTGGTATCAACTCGATGGCACTGGATTTAGTTGTTTTTTAATCAACATTCTCCAGTCCCATATTGGAAACAGCCTATAAGACTTTAACTTCCCATTAAGTGTCTGCCACCCATCTAACACTAAATACATAAAAAGTAGAGATCTTTACTGTTTCTAAAATATAATTTTTCAACCATTTGGTCAGAAAATGGACATTATTATCTTACCAGCTGTCGCAAGCAACACTTTTTGGAGTTTCAAATTTTTTTTTTTTAAATCTTTAATATTTTTGTTTCTAACATTATTAAATCCTGTCAAGTCTTCCATTGTCTATTACATTTTCGCAATTATCAACTTAGCTCAATATTTACAAAGAGAATCTATAGCTACTATATCATAGTCACTGCTTAATCTATCTCATATCCTAAAGACCTCCTGTAGTTACTTCTCAAATTATAATCCTCTATGTATCAATGTCTGGTTAGATACACGTCACCTCTCACTTCCACCTATGGATCCTGGCCCAGGAGTACCACCTGGTGGCCAGCAACAGAAATTATCCTTCCCACAACCTCATTCCTCCTACCTAAGAACAGTAGACCAAGCTTTCTGGTTTTGCTCATGGCTCAACTAATTCAATCTTAGAAATCTTCCTTCAGTTGAACACATGCATCTTGCTCAAACCTGGTCCTCTTTTCTCTACTTTCCAAATATAGCCAGACATTTTTAAAAAGTCCCTTTCTTTCTTCATACTGTACAAAAATCTTCCTTAATTGCAGCGTAATAAAATTATATCAGGCTTTTCCTGAATTCACCTGTAAGCAGGGATATGATATAGTGAGCTCTGTAGTGAAATTAGCCTTAATAGAGAACCAGGATCACTAATCTCAGACTTTCCTTCAGAAACTATGCCTTATCATTCCTAATTTAAGGTTACTCCTTCTTATCAGAATTTATGGCAAAACGTCGACTTACTCACTGTTACTTACTGTATTATAAGGGTATTTCAACAGCACTGATTTGTATCATTTCACTATGCAGTTAGCACCGTAATAGTAGAACAGCATATACAATATTTCATCTAGACTTGGAAAGAATGGACCTTTTACGCTAGCCTGGGAATCTGCAATCATTTCTATCACTGAAATTAAAAAATACTACTCCTATAGAAATAAACAATTGAGTGTGTTTTTTTTAGTAAGTTTATGCCTATACTACAGAAATAACAGTTATTACTTAGCTGACCTCTCTGACAAATCCTTTTAAAAGGGTTTTTAAAAAACGTTTAGCTGATTTTTTCCTATTTTATTCCATCTTGAGCATGAGTATTCAAAAAAAAAGTCCAACATTATTTTCAACATGCAACCCTCTCTTTCAAAAAATCTACAATGAGGGCTCTTTATTTCTAATCACATCATCAAAATTATTATTTCACAGGCATATTGCTAAATCAAAGACTTCCCCCCTAAATAAAAGTTTTTAAAATCAGCTATATATAATTATATATTCTTTCAATCTTATCCCTCATTACTAGTCCTTATACTGGTTAGGTTAAAGACAACTTACAAATGCATCGTCCTAGCTCTTCAAAGGTTCATAATTAGTGTTTTTGTTTTGTTGGGTTTTTCCTTCTTTTTTAAAGCACAACTCAACTATTTTGAAAACTGAGATTTGTGTGTATTGTGTTGTCTTATGATGGAAAAGATCTATACTGGTTAGACGTCATTCTCCTAAGACATTCTCCAAGGAGCGTCTTTCTCTACAGAAACAAACCCACTGCCATCAAGTTGACTCCAACTAAGGGCGACCCCATGTGTGTCAGAGTAAAGTGTGCTCCACAGGGTTTTCAATGGCTGGTTTTTCTGAAGTAGGCCACCAGGCCTTTCTTCCAAGTTGCCTCTGAGTTAACTCAAACCTCCAATCTTTCTGTTAGCCACCAAGAGTGTAAATCGTTTGCACAACCCAGGGACTCCTCTATAATGCCCCTATCAATAACTTTAGCTTGTACTTAGCTCTCCCTTCTCTGAATTTCTACTGTTCTTACTTTCTGTATCATCTGATTATATATTGTTCTGTATCAAAGCTTTTAAACTGCTGAGAATGGACTATAAAGTGTGCTGTAGATAATGATCATCTTTGCTCTCCAGGTGACCTTTTTAGGAATCTGTTTGGGAATCTGCAACCACTTCTATTACTGAAATTCAAAAGTACCTTTCCCATAGATCTCGATCAGCAGAGTCAGCTATAAACAACTAACTCATCAGTTTACCCTGATGTGCAGTGCAAGTATTCTAATTTTCTGTGTGCACTGGGAAACATAGTAAGTTTAATTTACAGCATTTTCAAATTAGAAATAACGTTTAATATTATTTGTTACAATGACCTCATCTTGAAAATGAAGGAAATGAGTCCTACAGTGTTTATTTCAGGTCAAACTGATATTTAATAACAAAAACAGGACTAGACTCTAAAAACCAGAGGCTCTTAACTTCTAGTCTTGGTCATACCATAACACACTGCTTCTTTACTTGTCACTTATGTAAATCTTGTCTTCTTAACAAGCCTGTAAGGTCTTTGAGAATCAGCTATAACATGATTTATATGTATCACTCATATTTCTCAAGGTGATGATCTCCAATTTAGGGGATTTTAAGGAGAATTAAGAAACACTTTAGATTGACACAACAGCTGAAATAATGGTCTCAAACATATCAAGGATCATGAACATGGTGCAGGACTGATAACGTTTCATTCTTGCATGAGTCAGGAACCAACAACACTACAGCAACCAAGAACAACAAGAGATACTTACATAGTTATCAGTAAAGTAAAACGCTGTTCAAAAAAAAAAAAAAAAAAGTCTCATTTAATGAAGACAACACAGATTTATATATAGGTATGCATCATTTAACTTCCAAGACATGTTCTGTGAAACAGGCCATTGTGTGATTTGGATGCTGCCACAAGTCTCACAGTGCTTACTCTTTAACCAATAGTGCTGGTGCCCCTCCCCGCTTCAGCTGTTGCAGTGGTGGGGGCTGGAACCTGAGCTCAGAGCCAAAGGTCTGCATGAGCTGAAGGAGTGTCTCACCCTGAAATCCCCACCTCCGCTCAGACAGTGAGGACAGGGGTCTCAGGTGTACACACCTTCAGGAGGCTTCGGGGAAGATGGTGGTCCTAGGTGGTAATTAAGAGTCCCCTCCTGCCCCACCACCTGTCTCTCACACAAGGCACATTTCCTAGAACCCATCACCATCACTAGACACTGCTTTACCTTCATGATCATAAATGATACCCCTCTCCAGCCCTGAGGTACTTGCACAGCCACAGCCAGAGGAGGAGCTGTGGCCTAGACCCTCCAGACTTTCAAGAAGTTGAGATCGGAAGAAACACCACCTGGCCCAATTCTGAGTTAGAGCCCAAGAAGGTGCTACTGTCTACCCAGCCAGATGTTCCTGAGGCAGGGGTAGGCCAGGACAGAGGGATGCTGAAGAGCCTTCTAAGGACCCTTCCCTGGAGATCCAAGTGCAGGCACAGCTTTGGGCCAGAGGCCAGTTTGGAGCAGCCTATGGGCCAGCCAGGGAGCTCTGGTAGCATAGTGGCTAAGACACTTGCCTGCTAACCAGACGGCTGGCGGTTCAAAACCCACCAGCCACTCCTCGGAAGGAAGGTTGGGCAATCCTACTTCCGTAGTGATACTGCCTCGGAAACCCAAGGAGGGGTCGCTATGAGTCGGGTTTGACTCGACGGCAAACAACAACAATGGGCCAGCCAACAGGGGCTGGACTTTGCATATAGAACAGGGACACCTGGCACATGACACTCCTGCCACAGAAAACCATGGGGACCAGCAGCAGCCCCAAGCACACAGAGTTGGACAGTGGCTTTGGCCTAGGTGTAAGCTTTAGGGACTGGGAGGGCAGCACATGGGGCAGGAAGCTACACCACTGTGAGACCTGTGACAAGAGCTTCAAGCGCAACTCACTGCTGCTGAAGCACCAGCGCATCCACAAGGGGGAGAAGCCATATGAGTATACCAGTGCAGCAAGGACTTCTTCAGCCACAGCTCACATGTCACACAACACCTACACATCCACAATGCTGAAAAGCCCTATAAGTGAGTGAGTGTAGCCAAGCCTTCTGCCAGAGCTTCAACTTGGTGTAGCACCAGTGGCCACACGTGGGTGAGAAGCTGTACACCCCCAGACAGTGTGGCAAGACCTTCATCTGGAGTTCTGTGTTCATCAAGCACCAGCACATCCACACAGGTGAGAAGCCCTAATGTTACTGGAGCCATCAAGGGAAACACTAATGCCAAGCAGGGTGGTGAAAAAAGGAAGGACCTTTATTTCTATGTGCTAGCACAGACTCAGTGGATTCACATTCAGAGACTGAGTCCTGAAGATGACATGGGGTTTTTATGGGGTCCTTCTTCTGGGTACTCAGGGTGAGAGGGTGATTGGTTACCTGCAAAAACAGCACCTGCAGCTAGCAGTTCTTACAGAAGTTAAACGTGCTCGAGAGGAAGAGAGGAGGGGGAGCTTGGGCAGAGGAAGAAGGGAGGTGGAGCAGGGCAGAGGAATTTTCCACTCTCTATACGTGGTTTTTCAAGCTGGCCCAAGCTGGATGTCTCTGGCCTCACAACAAGTTGTTTCACTGCTCAAAAGAACTTCCCTACTTAGGTTGGGCAAAAGTTGTAATTACTTCATTTCCCTCTCCTGCCTCACTAAGAATGTGAAGCAAGGCCTTCCATGGTCACTCCTACTTCTTCCTGTACCTGCAAACCCACACAGGTTAGAAGCCCTTTGCCTGCAGCACCTGCAGTAAGGCCTTCAGCCAGAGCTCACTGCTCATCCAGCACCAGAGGATCCACTATCGGGAACAGGCAGAGCAGCAGCACATGAAAACTCCAAAGGGAAGGGCTCCTGTCCACTCATCTTCCAGCACAGCTACCCAACTCTGCATGCCCACTATCTCCAATAAATACTTTATGGCTGCTGGGTGTAAAAAAACAACAAATACTTGGGACTACAGACATATACATGGTCAGACAGTGTCCAAGTGGACACTGTGTGGAAAATACTTGTATTTAGAAATTTATCTGGGTAATATAAATATTTGTGTGGGTTCATATATGCACATACATAGAATGTGAGAAAGACAACAAATACACTTCAGAAGAAAGGGTGACCTAAAACTACACGTTAGAATAGGCAACTTAGCATGATTATTCTGAACGCAACATATGAGGTGTTCAGATAAACATATGAGGTAAAAAGTGTTAACACTTGAACCAAGCAACAGAAGAAACATGTAAGTCAAATTCTCATTAGTAAGACATGTTCCAAGAATTGCTCCTCATCCATTTGGCACATTTAGTCACCTGTGACCTCCCTGACCTCATCTCATACTACTAGCCCCCTTGCTCACTCTGCTTCACCACACTGCTTGTGTTCTTTAACATGGCAGGCAGGCTTTCACCCAAGGGCTACTTAGCATCTTGTAATACTCATCCCTCAGACAGCCACATGGCTATTTCCTTCAAGTCTTTACTCAAATGTCACCTTCTTAAAAAGGTCTATCCTTACCGTCGTGTTTTGTACTGCAACTCAGCTCTACCACACACATTCCTGATCTCTGACTCTGCTCTAATTTTTTTTTCCCATAGTATTTATCACCTTTCAACATAACATATCATTCATTTATTACATCTGGTGTATGCTGTCTGTCTCCATCAACACATAGTAAGCTCCACAAGGGCAGAAATCTTTGTTTTGTTCTCTGATATATTCCCAACTACCTGGAACATTACACCTAGCACAAAGTAGGTACTTAATAAATACTGATAGATTACTGAATGAAAACTTACTCTAAAAATGCACATTGTCAAATTCACTAATCAGACATTCTTTCTCGCTTCACCCCTCTATTTACTGTTTTTGTTGTTATTTGCCGTCGAGTCGGCCCCAACTCATAGCGACCCCTCCTCCTTGGGTTTCCGAGGCAGTATCACTATGGAAGTAGATCGCCCAACCTTCCTTCCAAGGAGTGGCTTGTGGGTTTGAACCCCCAGCCTTCTGGTTAGCAGTCAAGTGCCTTAGGCACTATGCTACCAGAGCTCTATTTACTAGTTACTCCAAATTCACTGGACAAACAAATTGAGGGCTTATTAGGCATGGGAAATTCAAATATGCAAAAGGAATTTTTGTCCTCAGATAGCTATCCTCTCCATTTTTATCATCACTCCATGATCCAACCTATCATCATCTATCCTCTGAACTGCTGTAACAGCCTTCTAGTTCATCTACCTGCATTCAATATGAACCTACTCCAAACCATTCTCCATGTTATAAGTACAGTGGTATTTTCTAATCACAAATTTGATATTGCCCCTTGCTTAAAACCCATCAATGCTCCTCCTCCTTTGTGCAAAAAACTCCTTACATTGTCTGCAAGCCTCTATATGGCCTGGTTCATTTCTATTTCTCCAGCCTTACTTAACACCACACCCCCCTCCCACCACCTCATTCCATGCCTTACACTCAGCAGACTTCTTCCTAGGGCCTTTCCACCTGGCAGTTCCCTTCCTGTCACCAAATTACCTCTGTTTATACTTTAGATAGGGAGCTCTGGTAGCACAGTGGCTAAGACACTTGCCTGCTAACCAGACGGCTGGCGGTTCAAACCCACCAGCCACTCCTCGGAAGGAAGGTTGGGCAACCCTACTTCCGTAGTGATACTGCCTTGGAAACCCAAGGAGGGGTCGCTATGAGTCGGGTTTGACTCGACGGCACATAACAACAACAACAACATACTTTAGATAAGGAGTCCTAGTGGGATAGGAGTTAAGTGTTCAGCTGTTCACTGAAAAGTCGGCAGTTTGAACCTACGAGCTGCTCTGTGGAACAAAGATGTGGCAGTCTGCTTCCGCAAAGATTACAGCCTTAGAAACTCTATGGCGCAGATCTACACTGTCCAATAAGGTTGTTATGAGTTGGAATCAACTCAACAGCAGTAGGTTTTTGTTTTTTTTTAAATCCTTTAGATGAGGAGGAGCCCTGGTGGCACAGTGGTTAAGCACTCAGATACTAACCAAAAGGTTAGTAGTTTGAACCCAACAGCCGCTCCAAAGAAGAAAGATGCTGCACTATGCTTCTGTAAAAATTACAGCCTTGGAAATCTTATGGGGCAGTTCTACTCCATCCTACAAAGTTGCTATGAGCTGGAATCAACTTGATGACCACAGAATCTTTTAGATCTCAGTCACTTCCTTCTAGAAGTCTACCCCAGATTTTGTAGCAGCTGTCACAATTCAAAGTTTAGATTTATTTGAGTGATTATTTGCTTAATATGTGTCCCCATTCAACTATAAACTTCAAGAGATTAAGGACTATAAGCACTGCACTTGTTTTTGCTTATCATAGTATCCACAGTGACTAGCACATATCACCTATTCAAAATATATTTATTGGGTGAATGAATGGAAATATAAACCAAGATATTGAAATATGAAAAACTTTGGAAGAAGAATAAAAAAGGATAGGAAAGGAGTACAAATATAAAGTATAAAGCAGGAAGTGGCATAAATTAAAACTGAAGAAGTCAGCATGGGCTAAATCATGGATGGTTTTGTATGTTCTGTTAAGAACTGTCTTTATCACTCAGGCAATGTGGAACTTGTGAAGGGTTTTTAAGCAGGGGAAATGATATCATCTGTTTCGTACTTTAGATACATTGCTCAGGCTGCATGCGCTGTGGAGAAACAATTAGAAGGGGCAATGAGATGGATGAAGGCCTAAACTAGGACAGTGCTTTAGGAACGGAGAGTAAGGCCAAACTTAAAGATCAAGTGTCTGAGAAACCTCCAGGGTAAGGATAACTCTAAGGTTATCAATTAAGATCAAATGAGAACATTAATGTCAAAGTGTTTTATATTCACAAGTTACTTTCCTTTATACGTCTACATCTTACCTTTCCTGCTAGATTACAGAAATCTTGAGAGTTGGGATCAAGTGTTATGCATCTTTATAATCATGACAGTATTTCTTAGAGTGTCTTGCATATAATAAACACTTAAGTTTGATCAAATAAGTTAAATGGATGACATGATATGAAAGAGAGAGCCAAGTTTATACCCCCACTTCACTCCAAAAGCAGCTCTGGTGTAGTGCCTAAGGCATTTGACTGCTAACCAGAAAGCTAGAAGTTCAAACCCACCAGTCACTCCTCAGAAGGAAGGTTGGGCATTCTACCTCCATAGTTGATACTGCCTCGGAAACCCAAGGAGGGGTTGCTATGAGTCAGATCTGACTCAATAGCAGTAGATTCAGTTTTGATTTTTCACTCCAAAAAGGAACTGAGGCCACTAACATGCATAATTATTTGGCCACTCCACTCTGCTTACTACCTCACCAATATATTTTTGTTTTCCGTGCTCTCATCATTCCCTCATCAGGTATAACACCTCTCCTACCACCATGTACTTATGGATCTATCTAAATCCTTTTTCTCCTGCAAGACCAAATTAAAAGCACCTACCTTCTCCATTAAACTTTTTATTCACTTCAATTCCAAATGATCTTTCTTTTCTCAACTTGTCCATTGTTGTTGTTGTTGTTATGTGCCATCGAGTCAGCCCTGACTCATAGCGACCCCTCCTTGGGTTTCTGAGGCAGTATCACTACAGAAGTAGGATTGCCCAACCTTCCTTCCGAGGAGTGGCTGGTGGGTTTGAACCGTCAGCCTTCTGGTTAGCAGTCAAGTGCCTTAGCCACTATGCTACCAGAGCTCCATATCATTTATCATATAGATCTGCATTACATTATATGCAATAGCTCCAACTAGACTTTAAGTTCACTAAGTCTAGGAACAAATAATTTTCAGAGATACCCTGGAAAACTTTAAATGTAAATTGTAGGTATGATAGAAAAAAAAAATTTTTTCTAGAGTGGCCTTGCTTTATTTTAATCTAGCAGAGGAATCTGAAATAAGATCATCTTAAATATAAAATACTAACCTAACCCTGAACTTCCATAAATTAAATGTCATTAGTTGATTATTTCTATCATATTACATTTTCCAATGAAGTTGTTAAGATTTAAAGTACAGGAAGGAAAACATACAAAATCCCTGTACCTTCTTTTTATCTCTCAAGTACTTAGGCTAATGTCTAACAGGTAAGAATCTGAAGTCAGATGGTACCTGGTTACTAAAAAATATCTGATCAAGAAAATGAATGACCTAGATTTACTATTTCAGCTGTGAAGCATTCTAGTTGTGAACCATGCACATACTTAACTTCTGTATGCCTATGCAGTGTCATCTATAAAAACAAGCAGATATAATCTACCCTACCAAAATATGAGACAATTGTGTGAAGTGTTTAAACACAGTGCCTGCCACGTAATAAACACATAATAATAATAGCTATCATTATCATCAGAGTCTCTGGCTGGTGCAAATGGTTAATATGCTTGGCTGCTAACTAAAAAGCTGGAAGTTCAGGGCTGCCTAGGGGCATGCCAGAAGAAAAGCCTGCTGTGGTAGTTAAGTCTGTGTGTCAACTTGGCTGGGCCTGGTTGAGTGGCTGGGCAGTTGGATACAGTATTCCCCACAATGAGAATGATAATCAACTCCATGGTGGAATCTACTGTGAACAGATGAGCTGCCCTAGGGATGTGGTCTGCTTCCTGCATATAAGGAGAAGCCTTGAGGAATGGTCTCTAGCTTATGGCATGCCAATCTACTTCCTAAAAAACAGCGATTAAAAACTCTATGGAGCACACTTCTACTTCGACATACATGGAGTCCCTATGAGTCAGAGTGGACTCCATGGCAACTGGTGATAGGAGGGATCATATGATGACTACTACTAGATACCATTAAAAAAAAAAAAAAAAAAAGCTACCATGCAGTCAATTCCAACTCAAGGCAACTCTATGCGTTGCAGAGTAGAATTGCACTCCATAGGGTTTTCAAGGCTGTGACCTTTTGGAAGCCAATCACCAGGCTTTTCTTCCAAGGTACCTGTGGGTAGGTTAGGTCTGAATCACCATCTAGTCAGGTTTTTAACCATTTGTGCCACCCAGCGACTCCACTCATGTCATTAGTCATTAGAAAAATACAAATTAGAAAACCTCAATGAGACCACTATAAATGGCTAAAATTAAAAAGACTGACAATGCCAAATACTGGCAAGGATGTGAAGCAGCTGCAACTTTTTCGTACACTGCTGGTAAAAATACAAAATGGTACAGTCATTTTATAAATTAAATATACACTTATCATATAATGCAGAGAAATGAAAATGTGTCCACCCAAAGATCTATATACAAAAGTTCATAGCAGTTTAATTCATAATAGCCCGAAATGAAACAACTCAAATGTCTATCAACTGATGACTGGATAAACAAATGGATATACAATGGAATACCACTCAGCAATAAAAAGCAACAAATGATCAAGACGTGTAACAAGGTTAAATCTTTTTTTCAAAAAGCATTATGCTAAGTGAAAGACGCCAAAAGCAAAAGACTGCATATTGCATGATGCTGTTTATATGAAATTCTGAAAAAACAAAACTATAGTGATAGAAAGCAGACTAGTGATTATCTGATGCTAGGATTTAAGAAAGGGGAACTGACTGCAGAAATTTATGGATTTCATTGTAGGTATATGCCAATTAAGTTAAAAAAAATCATTAGAAAGATAAACAAAAATTATCACTTGTCTCCCTTTCTATAGACATTTTCCAAAATATTTTAAGTGCATCCAATATGCTTTACTTACATTTTTTCTTTTTAACATAAAAACCTATAATCCCAAAATCATTATTAATGCATTTCATAATCTTCTCTGGTAAAGAGTAAACAGATTAAAGACATGATACACTGTTGTACTATTGGGCTTTATCATCAAATAAGTTGGGTAATCAATAATCAAATGTCCTTTTTATTTCAAAGATAACTATTTTACTCATAGATATATACTACTTTTCCCATTTAGACTTTAAAATTTTTAATTTAGATCATTATTCTGACAGGTTTAAATTCTTAATTAAAATGATTTACTGTTCATTACCACTTTGTTCTTAATATCATATTTAGATGGGAGAGGTTTAAAGGTACTATTTCAACATTTAAATTTCAGACAAATTAATATCCAATAAAATAAACTTAGCTGTGCCAGAAGCAGATAGAATGAAAATGATTTAACTATCATAAAAGTCTTAGGGGATAAACCAAAAAGTAGCTAGATGGTAACTTACAGGGCAGACTTGGCCCACAAATTTATGTTCACTCAGACTGCACAATGTGCTAAAAATGAAAAGATTTCTCATCTAGATTTTCAGTGTCTCTTAAAAAATCAGAAACTCTGGCAGTTCTAAATTACAACTACCAACTAAGGCTAGGAAGACACTGCCCCTTTAGACAGGGCTTGTACTCTTCAGTTTGCCCAACCCCCGAACACTTACATCCACCAGGCTTCACTTACTGTCACTACCTGCCTGGACACATGCACCTGAGTTCTCTTCTATTTGCCTCAACCAACCATAACTGAGAGGTGAAGTCAAAGTCATATATGGAAGGAGTTTTCCCTAGGTTTATTATACCTATTTCTCCCTTACAGATAATTTGGGTTAAAAAAAAAAAAAAAAAGAACGCTAGTTATTAATAACAAAGTATAATGAAGCAGATGCTCTCCAAAATGTATTCAGAATGTTCACGTTGTGATACAGTGTGTATGAAAATTATAATGATTTAGCATTCTTCCATGCTAAGCACCAACAAAATCTAGATTCTAGAATTTTGCTCACTACCTTCATTAAAGCCATTTCTATGCGTAAAATCAAACCAACAAAAATAAAGCTTGTTTCTCTACCATAAAACTGAGCCATGTACAAAAAGAGCACATGAAACACAGTTAATGTTTTAGCAAAAGGGTAAAACAAAACATAGCAATACATTAAGAAGGAAAAAGGAATGTAAGTACTATTAGCTAAAGTTTTACTATTATTTATTCCATTTATTTAATGAAAAGGGAAACTGCAACTATACCTTTGAAGTACTTGCTAAGATATCTTTTTTCAGTTCCCAAAGAACATTTTGGAAAGCACTAGATACAGAGAACCATATGTTAGTAGAAAAAGAAAATCAAACAGACTTACCCGCTCTGTAGTGGCCTCCTCTCCTGGTAGACATGCAGCAGCAGCACAAGCTATTTCCATAACAGCTGAGCTAGTAGGAGCATCAGTCGTGGATGAAGATCTGGGCCGGCCTGACTGCATAATAGCTGCCATCTCCTGGCCAGATTTCCTGTTGATTTGGGGACTTCCCTTTGGAGCCTCTGGTTTCCCCCGCCTACTATGTAAGCTTGTCCCTCTCTTCATCTTGGGTGGCACTCGGATCTGTTGCAGGACTCGATTCAGGGCTGTAGGGTGGGTGGAGACACCATCAATCTCAGCACATGTGTTCTGGCTTTCCAGCTCCATTTCAGGCTCTGGATCTGCCTGAATTTGCTGCACATCGTGTGGGGACACTGATGACCTCCTGCGCTGGTGCTGGAAGAGATGCTTCAAGCCTTGGCCAATCACATTAATGTTCTCCAAAGCATTGTGGGTCATTTTAGACAACTTTTGTTCTGATTCTGTCTGCTTTTTGGCCTCTGCATCTTGGGATTTGCCTCCAGGATCAGGGTCCTCATATAACTGTTCACTGCCTGAAGGCTCCATTAGTAGATTTAAATACGCTTATTTGCAAACTCAAAATTTTTTAAACACACCAAGACTGTCAAATTAGGTAGGCATTTGCTTCAACAGTGACTATACATGCAGCTGTGAGACGGAGGCTTCATGCCTATCTAATGTATAAAAAAAATAAAAATAAAAAAGAACTTCATATTATAAATCCATGCAGAAACTCCATTGTTACATCAACAACAACAACCAAAAAAAAAACATGCAGCTAGCCAAACAAATAGGCACTATCATTAAGCAGTCTTTAATCAGAAGATTAAAAAGCAGTTTTCTAGATAGTGGATAATGATTATTTAGTAGAATAGGAGAAAAAGGCCAGAGCAAGTACATAGGAAATTTTTTTAAAAAAAGCAAAGTTAACAACAACAAAAAATCCTACAAGATTCAATATATGAAGAATTGCATTAAAGGACCCATCTTAGAGTGAATATAGTAGCTGACAGGACATTCACTGCTTGGTAAATCAAGAAAGAACAGACCATTCAATGTGTTTAGTCCAGCTGAAGCAATCTAAGCCCTCTCATTCATAACCACAGTTAATTATTTATATGCTGAAACGCAGTGAGATAAATCCAAACAATAGTGAAAAGTAGACATCTCAATCTAACTATATGTGGATTTTAATGAAAAACAGGTATTTCTTGTTACTACTCATATTCATCAAATTCACCGGTAACTAGAAGTGACAAGGTTGCTCTTGTGAAAAGACAAAGGAAATACAAAATCTTACAAATTGAATTTTTGACCATTCTGGCACCATATGACTCAATGGTCCAGATGGAATCAGACTTCAGAAAGACTATAGAGTTTTGCTCAGTTACCAGCTATCAAGAGAAATCCCCTTCTGTGAATAGTGTTATTTTTGACAGAAGCTTCCCATCTACCCACACAAACTCAAAAGCAGAGAATTAACAAAGTAACTGGGTATGACAAAAAAGTAGAGAAAAAGAAAAGTCAAATAGCAACTACACATCAATATTAAATACAGTAAACTAAAAGGAAGCTGAAACTAAAAGATGTAAAAAGTCGGTACAATTATTGAGATCACATGCAAAAAAAACTGGGGGGTAAGACGCTGGATGAGATTTTTCATAATAATGTTTATTTTTTCAATTGAGCTTCTGAACTATATAAAACAAAACTGTATTAATATACAGAAGTTGCTAAGGAGGAAAAAATACTGCCTAGGAGCTTCTTTATTATCAAGTTTTTCCTCAATTTTTTGTTTCAAGGGCTTTGAAACTCCCTACAGGGTCAAGTGGGAGCTCTGGTAGCATAGTGGCTAAGGCACCTGACTGCTAACCAGAAGGCTGGCGGTTCAAACCCACCAGCCACTCCTCGGAAGGAAGGTTGGGCAATCCTACTTCCGTAGTGATACTGCCTCGGAAACCCAAGGAGGGGTCGCTATGAGTCGGGTCCCACTCGACGGCACATAACAACAACAGGGTCAAGTACTTTGAACAATCCAAGTTACTACCAATGAAGCATATGCTGGGGTTTGTGACTCTTTGCCACTAATTGGCAATCTAGAAGTCAAAAAGTAGTAAGACGTAAGAATTAACTATGAACTCAAGGCTACTAGAGTTTAGAAGAACAAGAATGCAAACCCACTAGAGTCTGCTTCCTGCTGAGTACTCTCAGACCATCATACCATATGATACGGACACATAGTTTCTGGCATTGTTTGTGTCTTTGCTATCTATATTCTCTCATGCCTATTTTCCCATCTCTTGATCTCTTCATGACGCAGGACCACAAACAGGAAAACAAGTTAGAGAAATCTGTCTCTCACCAGTGCCTTTCTGCTTTCTAAATGTTACAAAATTCTTTGTTCCCAAACTGACAAAGGAGGAACAGCTGTGAAAACACAAACTTTAGCCCAAATTCTTTGTGGCCCCACTGAAATCTTGCCATACCACTGCGGTATCGCACCCTTTTCTTGACTGTGTGTTGCCTTTTTTTTTTCCTCTTCCCCTTTCTTTTTTCCCTTTGGGAGAGCCAAGAAAGAGTTTAACCTTTCTGAGAGTAACAAAAGCCTCTGGTGTCTACCTAACTTTTTGAGGGCTCATTGTGGATGCAAAATTTTGTCAATAGTGTATATATTAATTATCCTTGTTTTTCCTCATGAGTTTATCTGATAGAGTAATAGTTACTGAATTATTTCCACTCTTGAAAAGCACTGAGCTCCACAAAGGAAATGGGCTATGTAATCAAGATATGGTAATCCAGTAGTAGTATTATCTCTTCTTGTACTGAATGACCCTGAAAAGATGGGAGGATATGAAAGCAACAGGCTGATAATGAGGAGATGGTTTACTTTTTTCCCTTCTTCATATTGCTAAATCATACAACTGCTTTGCTGTTGTTAGAAAGAAAAGGTATGAAATAAGCTTATCCTATGAGATTAAAACATTCCCTGAATAAAGGAAAGATGTCAAGATTAGCTGAACCAAACAAATGACCTACTTGCTCCATATACTAAGATATTAAGAACTTATCGTACAGCAAATCTCTATGTGTGTGGCTTCTTATTAAAAATAGACACACTATGGTACATTTAAAGTGTCAGTAGCTAACTCCATTTCTCCATCATTTATTTTCAAATAATTGTAAATAATGATTGATTACAAGTAAATGCCAACATTACTTAGGAAAAACTTAGCTAGTAGGGTGTTGATTTTTGAATCAAGACATGCAGGCTGTCTTCACAGCTATAAAGACTAAGTACTAGAATAGTAATTTATTCCAGGATTTCTAAAGGCAACAGTTGCCTTAATCATACCAACTAGTATAGGCTCACAAATCATGGAGCTTATCTAAAGAAACACAATATAAGCATTAAATAGCTGGTTGTAAGATAAGAATTTTTAAACAAACAAAAAACCTACTGCATTGATTATAAACTGCAATCTAGTACGTAATTACACTTATATTTATCTATCATCATTACTGCTGTGGTATTACCACAAATAAAAAAAATGGTCAAAATTCTGAGGCATGATAAAATTTCTATAGTCTCACAGAAAATCTTTGAGGAGACCTTCCAATATATGCAAAATATTGTGGAAATTCAAATGTTGTGTCAAAAATACCAAAAAACTGGAATGTTATAATAATTAATAACCCGATAAAACTGCTGACAGCAAGAAACAAGCACTAAACGAATTCAATACACAGTTTTTCAGGACTCCCTTATTTCCTTCTACAAGATAATAAAACTCAAATAAATGATAACTATTATTCATTTTATAAAATTCTTCAAATAACTACATTGAGACTCCCTGTTTTAATACAAACAAGTTCAACTGCAAAGCCAAATTGGCTTTCATAACAAGGAATATGTTGGCTTCTCTTTTATTCACTCAGCTTCTCTGAAAGTCAAAGTTCTTATAAGTAAAGCCAAAAAAGTGTGGAAAGGGTAAAGAGGTACTGGGAAAAAGGGGAGAAGAGGGAAGGAGTAAAAAGGAAAAAGAAGAGGGAAAGGCAGCCACCCACAGACAAGACATTTCAGCTAATTTTGTTAAATTCTCAAAATTTTGAACAATTTTTCTACCACAGTTTTACCAAAGACATACTAATATACCATTAGTTCACACTTAAGTAAGTCATTCTAAATTAGTATCAGAAATAAGAAAAAATAAAGAATAAGAAAAAATTGTTTTTAAAATTTTGTCAAATGTTTAGGCAGCACTTGCTCTACAAAACCATTTCAAACAATATACAAATTATCTTTCTTCTTTTGCCCAAGATTTTCTTTCCAAATTTTTATTGTTTTGGTATATCAGATTTGGTAATCAAAAACTTTTGGTCTGGCCACGAACCAAGTTAATTCCACTAACTATAAGGAGTTGGGTACTTGCCTTCATCACTCTTCCTCAAGTACTTCTAAGGTTTACAGGATCCTTTTAGGAGAAGCTGAAAGGCAAACAATAATTATATAGTGAGAATTTTAGAGGAGCAAACTTATCTACTGTAGATACCTAGGAAGAAAACGGAAAATATATACAATAAAATGTTAACAATGCTTATTGCTCACTGGTAGGATCACGATCATCTTTTTCTACCACTTTTCAATACACATTTTCTAATTTTTAAAAGCAATCAAGAACAAAGGTACTTTTGAAAAGAATATTAACTTGTTAGCACTTAAAAAAGATAAAGTATCATAAGTAAGTCGTTAAGTAGCAATGAATACTTTAAACTATACTGAATTAGGAATAAATATCCCATTACTTCTAATCTTAAAGCAACATGACAGGCGGGGCAAGATGGCGGACTAGGCAGAAGGATTGCACAGACCCTCTTCAACAAAGAAAAGGGAAACCAATTAACACAGA
>NW_006922248.1:97390-106124 GCF_000298275.1 Orycteropus afer afer | reverse complement strand
TTTTTTTTTCAGTGTTCCCTCCCCTTCCCTCTTACCCTGGCAACCAACAAAGAAAGTTTCCCTCCATATATAAATCTTTCCTTGACTTTTTACAATAATGAACTAATAATATATTTGTCCTTCTATGACTGACTCATTTGACTCAGCATAATGTCCTCCAAGTTCATCCTATGTTATGTGACATTTTGCAGATTCTACATTACTCTTTAGTGTGGCATAGTATTCCATTGTGTGTATGTACCATACTTTGGTTACCCATTCTTCTGTTGATAGGCATGTAGGCTGTTTCCATCTTTTTGCTATTGTAAATAGTGCTGTGATGAACATGGGTGTGCATATATGTGTTCTTGCCCTGGCTCTCACTTCTTTAGTATATAAACCTAGTAATGGGATTGGTGGGTCAAATGGTATTCTAATTCCAGCAGTATTCCAGGAACTGTCACACTGCTTTCCACAGTGGTTGTATCATGTGACAGTCTGCTTTCCACAGTGGTTGTATCATTTGACAATCTGCTTTCCACAGTGGTTATATCATTTGACAGTCCCACCAGCAGTGTATGAGAGTCCCAATCTCTCCACATGCTCACCAGCATATGTTATTTTCTGTCTTGTTAAACTCTGCCATTACTGCTGGGGTGAGATGGTATCTCATTGTTGTTTTGATTTGCATCAATCTGAGAGCTGATGATCGTGAGCATCTGATCGTGGGCATTTCTTCATGTATTAGCTGGCTGCCAGGACATCCTCTTTGGTGAAGTGTCTGTTCATGTCTTCTGCCCATTTTTTAATTGGATTATTAATCTTTTTGTTGTTGAGGTGTTGGAGTTTTCTATAAATTTTAGAGATAAGTCCCTTGTCAGATGTCATTACCGAATATTTTTTCCCAATCTGAAGATTCTGTTTCTACTCTTTTGGAGAAGTCTTTGGAAACACATAAAAATTTATTTTTTAGAAGATCCCATTCATCTAGTTCATCTTCAGCTGTTTGTGCATTCTGAGTTATGCTTTATTTTTGTTTGTTTATGCCATAAATCAGGGTCCCTAAATTTGCCCCTACTTTTTCTTTGACGAACTTTATTGTTTTAGGTTCCAAATTTAAGTCTCTGATTTTGATCCATATGGAGTTACTTTTTATGTATGGTGTGACGTACAGATCTTGTTTCATTTTTCTGCAAATGGATATCCAGTTTTGCCAGCACCATTTTGACAGCCTCCATCTTTTCACCATTTAACATGATGTTGCTTACTGTCCAGTTGTGAGAATTTTTGTTGTCTTTATGTTGAGGCGTAATCCATATTGAAGACTGTAGCTTCAAGTCATCTTCACTTTCAGCAAGAAGGTTGTGTCATCTGCAGGTTGTTAATGAGTCTTCCTACAATCCTGACACCACATTCTTCTTCACACAGTCCAGCTTCTCAATTATTTGCTCAGCATATAGAGTTAACAAGTATGGTAAAAGGATACAACACTGATGCACACCTTTCCTGATTTAAAGCCATGCACTGCGCCCCACCCCCCATTCTGTTCAAAAGACAGCCTCTTGATCTACGTGCAGGTTCCTCATGAGTACAATGAAGTGTTCTGGAATTCCCATTTTTTGCAATGTTATCCATAATTTGATACAATCCAATCACCAATAATAATCAATACATCTTTACTGTATGTTTGGTCATTTCAAACTGCAGAAGTTGGCAAAAATCTTTAATTTCCTCATCTTTGGCTTTAGCGGTCGGTGCGTAGATTTGAGTAACAGTGGTACTAACTGGTCTTCCTTGTAGGTATGTGTATATTATCCTATTACTGACAGCACTGTACTTCAGGAAAGATCTTGGAACATTCTTTTGGATGATGAATGCAATGCCATTGCTCTTCAATCTGTCATTACTGGAACAGCAGACCATATGACTGCCTAATTCAAAATGGCTAATATCTGTCTGTTTCAGCTCACTAATGCCTAGGATATAGATCTTTATGTGTTCCATTTCATTTTTGACAACTTCCAATTTTCCTACATTCATACTTCAAACATTCCACATTCCAATTATTAATGAATATTTGCAGCTATTTCTTCCCATTTTGAGTTGTACCCCACCAGCAAATTAAAGTCACAAAAGCTGTACTCCATCCACATCATTAAGGTCGACTCTACTTTGAGGAGGTAATCTGAGTGCCTTCCAACTTGAGGGGCTCATCTTCCAGGACCATATCAGACAATGTTTCACTGCTATTCTTAAGGCTTTCTGTGGCCAATTTTTCAGAAGTGATGGCCCCATCCTTCTTTCCAGTCTGTCTTAGTCTGGAAGCTTCAATGAAACCTGTTCACCATGGGTGACCCTGATGGTATTTGAAATACTGGTGGCATAGCCTCCAGCCTCATAGCAACATACAAGCCACCACAGTACAACAAACTGACAAATGAATGGTGGATAGAAATAAATAGATACGTGTATACACATGTGTATATATCTTTCCGCGTTCTGTAGTCTGAGAGAGCCTAGAGGCAATGATGACCCAGTACCAACAAACATGTCCAACACCCAGATCTTGGTTTCTAAATACCATTTCCAATAAAAGGAATCAGGGCTCTTTCTAAAACTGGCTGATTGAAAGGCTAGGGCTTGGATAGGGAAAATACAAGATAGACCTACAGCAACTTTTAATGCAAGTAAGGAAATCCTTAAAAAAAAGGAAAAGATAGAGGGATATGTCAAAGGGGCACAGGAGTCAACCTGATAGAGCACTTGGCAAAAGCTGAAAGAATTTGAGCAAATAAATAATACTGGATTACAACCCAAAGTATAAAATAAATACACATGAGTCCATATTGATATAAATAAATGACTGAATAAATAAATGGGAGAAAGAGAAAAATCTTCTTTATAAAAGAATTCCATCTCTTTTAAGCTGAGACCAAAAGAACTAGATAACTAGATATGCCCAGCTATCACTACCCACCATACTGACCAGGCACAAAATAGTAAATCCCAGATAGAAAGGGGGAAAACAAAAAAAAAATAAAACAAAACTTTAATTCCTTAAAAAAAAAACCCAGTCCTACCAGACCAACAGAAGAACCCCCAAGACTTCTACCCTTTGAGCTTGAAGTTGAAGCTATTTCTACAGGTTATCTTTCAGCCAAATAAAATACTAGTGTATAAAATAAACAACATCACCAATGAGTAATTCGTCCCTTAAACAATTAACTACATGAGACCAAATAAAATAATTAACATGTATCCAAAAGTAAAAATGAGAAGGCAAGGGGAGGAAGAGAAACTAGATTAATTGAAAGAAAACAAACAGAATGGAAATAATGAGAATGCTAACACATTGCAAAAATTGTAACCAATGACATGGAACAATTTGTATAAAAACTGTTAAACAGGAACTTAATTTGCTGTGTAAACTTACACACACACAGACACACAATACCAAAGAAGTAATGTATCTATATGTAGCATAGTGCCTAAGGCACTTGACTGCTAACCAGAAGGCTGGCGGTTCAAACCCACCAGCTACTCCTCAGAAGGAAGGTTGGGCAATCCTACTTCTGTAGTGAGTGATGTTGTTGTTGTTGTGTGCCGTCGAGTCGGCCCCGACTCATAGCGACCCCTCCTTGGGTTTCCGAGGCAGTATCGCTACGGAAGTAGGATTGCCCAACCTTCCTTCCGAGGAGTGGCTGGTGGGTTTGAACGGCCAGCATTCTGGTTAGCAGTCAAGTGCTTTTAGCCACTATGCTACCAGAGCTCAGGAGGGGTCACTATGAGTCGGGGCCGACTCAACGGCATATAACAACAACAACAACATAGAAAGCACAGCTTAACTCTATCCATTTGAAGGCTAAGGTAGGAAAAAAAAGAAAAGAAATGTTGCTAAGGATGTGGAGAAACGTGCACCCTCATTGTAGGGGAACAGGCTTTTGCAAAGGCAAATATGCTGCCCCTATGCTTACTGTTAGCTCACTTCCCACTTGCTAAATCACTCTTATAGAACTTGCTGGGGTGGCCTTGGAGGTCCAGGGCTCTGGTACCGATCCATCTTTGTTTGTCAGAGCCATAAAAACTCCGCCTCCCTCTGAGGGGTGCAGACACATGAATCTATCCTGCATCTACCCAGGACTTCACTTTATGAGTACAAACCAAAACAAAAAACAAAAATACCTCACTGCTGTCAAGTCAAATCTGACTAATAGCAAGCCCTCCTTGGGTTTCCAAGGCAGTATCACTATGGAAGTAGACTACCCAATCTTCTTTCTGAGGAGTGGTTGGTGGGTGTGAACCACCAGCCTTCTGGTTAGCACTCAAATGCCTTAGGCACTATGCCACTAGACCTCCCACTTTGTGAATAAGGCCTTAATAAACTCCTATATCACTATCCTGGAGCTGTCAACTTGGTTCTTTGGTCTCTCAGCCCCCTCCATTATTTGTCCAAACACTTACTCATCACTGGTGGTAATACAAAATGGTACAATTACTATGGAAACCAGTTTGGCAGTTTCTCAGAGTTAACCAAAAAACTACCATATGACCCTGCATTTCAACTTGGTATATATCCAAAAGAATTGAAAGCAGTGACTCAAACAGGATACATGTTCACCACTGCTGACAATAGTCAGAAGGTAGAAACAATCTAAATGTCTATCATCAGGTGAATGGATAAAAAAAATGTGATCTCTACATGTACTGGGATATTATTCAGAGAAATGAAGTCCCGATGAACCTTGAAAACATGTTTAGTAAAATGTCAGCTGTAAAAGGACAAATACGTAGGATACGAAATATCTACAATAGGCAAACATACAAAGATCAAAGTATATTACTAGTTACAAAGGGCAGGAGGGAGGGTGAAAGGGGAAATTGTTATTGAGGAAGCACTGAGAATCTGTTAATGATGATGGAAAATTTGACAAGGGATATGGGTAATAGTTGCACAACATGATAAATGTAATCAATGTCACTGAACTGTATACGTAAAAAATGTTGAATTGGCGAATGTTATGCTATATACAGATTTACAGATGGTTAAAAAAAACACAAAACAAGACAGATTCTAATATAAAGTTTAAAAAAACATTAAAATGTCTCCTTATTGATAGACATAGCAACAAAACAGCAGCCACAGATTGGAGAAAATATTCAATATACGGCCTAACCCAAACCATGGTGTTTTCAATCACCTTATACACATGTGAAATGTGGACAATGAAAAAGGAAGACAGGAGAAGAAATGATGCATCTGAATTGTGGTGTTAGCAAAAAATATTAAAAATACCACGGACTGCCAGACGAAGGAACAAATCAGAAGAACAAATTAGAAGAAACACAACCAGAATGCCCCTTAGTAATGAGGATGTCAAGACTTTGGATCATTTACGTTAGACACATCATCAGGAAAGATCATCTGCTAGAAAAAAACATCACATTTGGTAGCGGGTTAGTGAAATCAAGGAAAACCCTCAATAAGATGAATTGACAGAACAGTTGCAACAATGCATTCAAACATACCAACGATCATGAAGAAGGCATAGGACCAGGCAAAATTTTGTTCTGTTATACATAAAGTCACCATGACTCAAAGGTGACTAAAGGGCAATTAACAACAATATATATATCTGACAAAAGATTCATGTTCAGAATATATAAATAATTCATAAATCAGTAATAAAATAAGAAATGACGACAATAAAAAGTGGTCAAAAGACTTCAACAAATGTATCACACAAGATATGTAAATAGTTAATTGAAGTTTTTAACATTATCAGGCATCAGAGAAATGCAAATTAAAACCACACAAAGATCTCACTTTATATTCACTATAATAGCTAAAATTAAAAAGACTGACAATACCAAATATTGGCAAGAATGTGAAACAACTGAACTCTCAAATGCTGCTGGTGGGAGTATAAAATGATACAAGCAGTTTGAGAAGCTAGCAATTTCTTATAAAAGGTAAACGTATCTTCTCTCTGATTCAGCAATTCCACTCTTTGGTATTTACCCAAGAAATATGAAAACATGTGTATTAAAGATTTGAACAAATATGTTTTTAGCACCTTTATTCACAATTATTAAAAACTGGGAACAATCCAAATGTCCATCAACAAAATAAAGAAAAGGTAGTATTAACAGACTAGAAGAACAAACAAATCTGTCCCAGAAAAAGTGCAGCCAGAATGCTCCTTGGAAGTGAGAACGGCCACACTTCCTCTCACCTACTTTGGTCATTTTGTCAGAAGGGACCATTCCCTAGAGAAGGATATCATGCCTGGTAAAGTGGAGGGTCAGTAAAAAAAGGGAAGGCCCTCAACGAGATGGAGTGACATAGTGGCTGCCACGATGAGCTCAGGTATAGCAAGGATTGTGAGGCTGGTGCAGGACCAGGCAGTATTTCGTTCTGCTGTACACAGAGTCACTATGAGTCAGAGCCAACTCGACAGCACCTAACAACAACACTTGTAACAATACGGATGAATCACAGACATTATTTTAACAGAAACAAGCCAGATATACAAAAGAATACATATTACATGATTCCATTACATAAAGTTCAAGAACAGCAAATCTCTTCTATGGTGAAAAAATCAAACTGGTGGTTGCTTCTGGAAGGAAGGAACAAGGGAACCGACTAGAAAAGAGCACAAAAGAACTTTCTGGGGTGATGGAAATGTTCTGTCTTATTTGGGGATGGTTACATGGTTGTATATAATTGTCTAAACTCATTGAACTGAACACTTAAGATCTGTCCATTTTATTACATAAAAGTAGATCTTCACAAAAAATAAAAAGCAGGTAGGGGAGGCCTTGGGAATCAGGAACCAACTTTAAGAGCTAGCCAAAGATGGGACAATATGAGGTTAAAAGCAAGTAATAATTACAATGGAATGAAACTCAAATATATCAAGTCATGAGTTCATAAGATTTAAAAAAAAAAAAAAACTGGTCACTTCAGGAAAATTATAGCTAACCAATTCATTATCTTGAAAGCTGGTAAATATAGGGAAAAAATCCTACCATAATCTTATGAATTGTACAACAAGATAATAAAAAGTAGGTGAAGAGAAGCACATCTTTATAAAAGTATTCAAATTATTAAGTAAAAACATTAATCTAAGACACAGCTACTGGTGTCTTCCTGTTTGGGGAGCAAAGGAGAATGAAGCAATCAGTCCAAATGACTAACGACCTATATGATCCACAACTTCCTCTGACCTGAGACCAGAAGAACTACACGGCGAGACCAGCTATCACTACCACTTTGACAAGGAACACAATTAGTTAAGAGTGAGTGAAAATGCGGAACAAAATTCATAAAAAAGACCAGATTTTCTGGTCTGACAGAGATTGGAGGAACCCCTGACATTATTGCCCTGAGACACTTGTCTAACTTGGAACTAAAGCCACTCCCAAGGCCACCTTTCAGCCAAATAATAGACTGGCCTATAAAATAAACAATAACGTGGGAGAAATGTGATCCAACATCTCCTCAAAAGTAAAGATGAGAAGGTAGCAAGAGGCAGGGTTACCAGACAAATAAAAGAGGGAACCCAGGATGAAAACGGGGAGAGTACTGACACATTCTGGGGATCACAACCAATGTCACGGATCAATTTGGGTATGAAGTGTTGAATGGAAAACAAATTTGCTATGTAAATTCTCATGTAAAATAAAATATTAAAAATTATAGAATTAGGGTATCATCACCTTACTCTCTCAATGGGTTTAGGTATGGAGCACCAACAGTTATTAGTATTAGAGACAACCAGACACTAAGTGCCTTCTAATAAAAGAACAACAGCACCACCTTTAGTCTTGTCAAAGGGATAGAATATGAATTGTCTCTGGAACCAGTTGCCAAGGAAGGACAGAGGACAGAGAAACACATTCAACTGAACCATGTCAGTTAATCAAGAAAATTAATACCATGGGAAACTTAAGTGTTTGAACAAATTTCAAATTTGTTGTACAGTTATGCATTCATCATTTAGTTATTTGAGAGAAATAAGAAAAAACACTGATAATACACATATAGCATATATTGCATATCAACATGTCTTCACTGTGTCAAAATTTTTTAATTGCCCCAGAGATAACTTTAAATCTAGAGTAAATGAAGGAACAAAGTTATAGAAATGAAACTTAGAAATTTTTTCAGATTTAAAGAAAGTCTTTTTCACTATAGGTCATTTGAGATTGTTTCAATGTTAACATATGCTTTGTGCTTTGGTACACTGAGAATTTGTTCAATCATTCTATTCCTGAAGTCATTATTTCTTTTCATGCTTCTGTTTTATACAGTCAATTTATTTCCAGCCAACTCCTAAGAATATTAAATTAATGATTTAGCAACATTTTTTCTCAGCAATTCACACTCAAAACATATCTTTCTCTTGACCTGTATCTTTTATAAAACACTACTGACCAACTACACTGACACCCTCAACTTCACTTGTTTACTGTACTGAGTAAATGTGGCCCAAAGAGAAATGACCTTACTAAAAGGCAAGTGAGTATAAAGAAGAGGTATAGTGTAGTACTTCAGTTTAAACAGATGCTGAATAATGCTTGTGAATAAATACAAGAATAAGCAAACATGAAAATATGAATGCTTCAATAGTGTTGCATTAAAGTGAAAAATACAGTCCAACTAGACTGTTCAGTTCGGGATCTGTCCTGAAATACAATGCTGTCAGTGATGGGATAATATCCATACACCTACAAGGAAGACCCGTTAATA
>NW_006922248.1:80476-95159 GCF_000298275.1 Orycteropus afer afer | reverse complement strand
ACGAGATGGATTGACACGGTGGCTGTGATGATGGGCTCAAGTATAGCAGGGATTGTGGGGCTGGCGCGGGATCGGGCAGTGTTTCGTTCTGCTGTGCACGGAGTCTCTATGAGTCGAAAACGACTCGACGGCACTTAACAACATAACAAGACTGTTCAGTGACTGTGATGATAATGTAAAGATTTGTTTCATAGGTTGCATTTTATTTAAGTCTTCTATTTACTGCCTTTTTTTTAAAATTTGTCTTTTTAAGTTATATGCTCACAACAGTACTTGGTATCTACTACATTCTCTAGTACTATAAATCTAAAGAGATGGTTCTCCTCAACAAAAAGAATACTAAATAAAAGACAGTACAACTCTAATAAGAAGCCAGATTTATCTATGTATCAGTATTTTATAAAACCAGTAAGATATTTTCCAGAACTAATGGACACTGACAGGGATAATTTTCAAAGCTCCTGGAAATGGCTGACTTATTAACAAAGAAGATATTTTAGTACAGTGGTTAAGAGCCTGGGCTTTTGAGTAAACAATTTATTAGCTGTATATACTGGGGTCAAGTCTTAGATACTGAGTTTCGGCGTCCTCATCTGTAAAACGGCAACAAGACCTATATCCTATATCCCAAAGCTGCTGTGAGAATAAAATAAGATAATGCACAGAAAGTACTTTTCCGTTCTTGGAACCAGTAACTGCTCCCTAAACAGTATCTGGTAGTAGCAGCAGCAGCAGCAAGACGAAAAAAATATATACTTCCATTCTTTTAATAATTATCGTCATCCCACACCTAGAATCTCTCCCTGTTCTAAACTCAACTACAGAAAATTATACAAGTGTCTTAGAAATAGCTAGATATGATGGCCAAGAAGCTGTAAACCAATTAATTACAGGTACTTTTCAAAAGATTATTTTACACCACTTCCATTTTATGAAAGACCTACATTAGTACCTGCTTTTGCTAACTGAAAGAAATCCAAACAGGATATTGTTTTACAAAAAAAAAAAAGGTGAAAAGTGAAACTAGTGTGCAACATTTGTTTTGCAGCAAGCCATTAGAGGCAGCATGCACCCAAGTAGTGAGAGTTACATCACCAAATTCCTTCCCTGGAAACTACACTCAGCGTCTAGCCGCCATAGCTTTGAACTGTGTCTGTGGACAATAAATGTTATTTTAAGTTTTATATATTATTTGGTATGATTTGGTAGGTTATTTTTTGGGTCTGGGAATGCTCAAAAATGTTTTCTATATAAAATGATAAAAACATTAATGGTAGTTCCTTCTTTGCTTTATGCCATTTGGCTTACAAAAGGTTTTATAGGAGCGCTCTATTTTCAGACAGCAGGGAACATCTGTATTATAAATTTTTGACCCACCACATACTAATTATATCCCATAATTTTTATGCCATTTCACTTCTCACTAAGATCTTAACCAGAAGGATCATCATAAGGGCTTGATCTGTTATAAGAAGAAACAGGATATTTTATAAAGTGCATATGGCCTCAGAAAGATCTTGAGATACTTAATTTGCTTTTAGTTTTTATTGGAGAATTGTTAAAATTGAGGAAGGAAAAGGAGAAATAATATTTGTGAATTAAAATTTTTTCTAGAACAAGTAAATGATCAAAATATTAACTCAGATTTTATACCCCCAATATGATTCTAAAAACTATACAGTGGGAAGACTGCATGTGAAATACATAAATACTAGAAGAAAATAATTTTTATTCATTGAAGAAAAATACAAATTCTCAAACAGAAGCACAAGCTCTCTTTTCAGAGGATACAACCATTTTTTTCCTTTATTCCCTTAAAAATTTATACTTAATTTAATTTTACACTTAGTGGTATAAATATCTTATTGAAGACTGAACTATTCACTGACTAAACCAAAACTTAAAAAAAAAAAACTACACTATGAGAATTTCTTTATATTTGGTGCAGTCTCTTTTCAAAATATAACTTACTGTAGAACACTTGCAGAAGAATTAAACTTTTAAATACACCTTTAGTACACTACTATAAGGCATTACCCTGTCCTTGTTAATTTCTTCATTTTTGTTTTTCATAGTTACTCTATTCGTTGCGTGTTTAATTTTTTCATTTTTTAAATGCATTTTATTGAACTATAATTTATGTACAGTGAAACACACAAAACTAAAGTGACATGGGTCAATGCATTTTTTTCTCCCATGTTACCTCCCCTACCCCCGCCCACCCCGACAATCTACAAAGAAAGCTTCCCTCCATATATAAACCTTTCTTTGACTCTCCACAACAATGAACTAATATTATATTTGTCTGTCTGTGATTGATTTATTTCACTCAGCATAATGTCCTCCAAGTTCATCCATGTTATGTAGTATTTTGCAGACTCCACATTATTCTGTAGTGCTACATACCATTCCACTGTGTATATGTACCATAGTTTGGTCATCCCCTCTTCTGCTGATGGGCATGCAGGTTGTTTCCATCTTTTTGCTGTTGTAAATAGTGCTGTGATGAACATGGGTGTGCATATATCTGTTCCTGTCTTGGCTCTCACCTCTCTAGGATATATACCTAGTAATGGGATTGCTGGGTCAAATGATATCTCCAATTCCAGCTTTCTAAGGAATTGCCATACTGCTTTCCACAGTGGTTGTATCACTTCACAGTCCCAGCAGCAGCGTATGAGACCCCAAGCTCTCCACATCCCCACTAGCATTTGTTATTTTCTGTCTCATTAAACCTTGCCATCAGTGCTGGGGTGAGACAGTATCTCATTGTTGTTTTGACTTGCATCTCTCTGATGGCCAATGATCTCTTCATGTATTTGCTGGCCACCTGAATATCCTCCTTGGTGAAGTGTGTATTCATGTCTTCTGCCCATTTTTCAATCGGATTGCTAAAACATTTTTCTGTACTGTAAAGGAGCTCTGGTGGTATAGTGATTAGATTATTTGGCTGCTAACCAAAAGAAGGTCGGCAGTTCAACCACCAGCTACTCTCTTCAGGAGAAGATGAGGCAGTCTGTTTCCATAAAGATTTACAACCTTGGGAACATGAAGAGGCAGTTCTACTCTGTCCTAAAAAGGGTTGCTATAAGTCAAAATCAACTTGATATCAGTGGGTTTGGTTTTGCTCTGTATTTTATTTCCCACGTTCCAGAGGTGTAATCTTTCTCTGTGAGCTTTTCTATTTGAATTTTACTTAGAAATTGGTGATTATAAACCTGTCTTATCTAAGTCTCAAAGGACCAAAAGTGAATTTGAGTCAAGACTGGTAGCACTAACCATTCCTTCCTTCAAAGATTAGAGAGTTTACTCCTTCAACAAACTTTTTTTTGAATGCCAAAGCTTTGTTCTAGGTATTGTACTAGATGCTAAAGATATAAAATACAAAATCCCCTTCCCTCAAGGAGCTTGCAGTTGAGGGGAGTCAGTAATGCGATGAACTACATTTTTTTCTCTTGACTGCTACAACGAAAGGATGAATAAGGTACATGGGTACCCCAAAGTAATACCTACAGCTGCCTGAGGTATCAGGCAAGCCACACTGGGTAACAGGTTCACACAAATGATTCAAGACATACGAGATTTTATTACAAAATCCTATCCTCTTTTGTGATTATATCACCCTTTGTCATAAAACCTTTAAAAAATTAAAGAAATTTAATTAGAAAAAATATAATTACTGTTGATTATATCAAATACAATCATTAAATGGGCTAACCAAAATACTATGACATACGCTTATGCTCTAGATCAAAATGGATTTGATCTGTAACAGCACACCCAAACCAAACTCACTGTTATCACGTTGATTCTAATTCATAGTGACCCTACAGGACAAAGAATTACTCCATAGGGTTTCCAAGGCTGTGAATCTTTATGGAAGCAGTCTGCCTCATCTTTCTCCCACAGAGCAGCTGGTGAGTTCAAACTGCCTTTTTTGGTTACCAGCCAAATGCTTAACCGCTGCCCCAACAGAGCTCCTTTGTAAAGGTATATACTCACTGCCACCAAGTCTATCCCGACTCATAACAACCCTCACTAGGTTTCCAAGGAGGTAAATCTTTATAGAAGTAGAACACCTCATTGTCCTTTCGTGGAGCGGCTGGTGGGTTTGAACCGCCAAAGCTTCTGATTAGCAGTCAAATGCCTTAGGCACTACACTACCAGTTCCTTTGTAAAGGCATATAGGAGGAGAAAATTAGTATCTTTACTTAATATCTGAAATCATAAGGTCTTCCCACTCCTAAATTTAAAAAGAGTAAAAAGTGTAATTATTTTCAATAACTTCTAGAAATTATATCACTTTATCGATTATTAACCTAATTAATTCAGTTCACAAAGGTTCGTATCAAAACCAAATGGCAAGAAGACATAGTTTTTTTTAAAGCTTTATCTCTTCAAAACATATTTTACACTCAAAATTAGAAGCACCTATCTGCTATAGGTATCCACCAGAGAGAAAGTCAATTAGGAATACCTCAGATATAAGCCAATCTTTTAAAAAGTCAGTCATTCATCAGTCCTACACGATAAACAAACTTCTCAAGATTCAGTTAATATTTACTATTTCTCAAAATCTAAGAGTGGCTATTCACACATTTAAAAACTTCTCTCCTTCCATCCTATTCAACTTTTTCCTCCAAAAAAAGTCCTAAAGATAGCATTCTCCTGGCAAAACCTCCTTATGTCCCAATAGTCATAGCCTCACAATCATTATCAGCCTTGAGACCACGAGGCATAATTCTGTACTCTTTAAATTGTTTATATCAATCATCACAAAAAGTCCATTCAAGTGCTGAACACCTCTTTTTCTGACCCTATATCCCACCCTCTAATTTCTGAAATCCACTGAAAGTACCTACCAGAAGGCTGGGTTAGATATTATCAAAATCCTCTATGTATCTATGCAACTTTCCTGAGAGCTGTCTTCACCTGTTGACCATTATATGATACCTGCTCTCCCCTATCATTAACACTCCTGCAGCTTCTACAGTGTTTTTTTCCTCCTATACTCCTGGACTATTGGGCCTGAAAGTAGATGTCCTTTTTACTTACTTCCATTCCAAACTAATCTCTCTCCTTCTTCCCTAAGAATCCACAGCTTTGAATACTATGCCAACTTACTGTACTATACTATCTGCTTTCCTTCCTTGTTACGATCAGCTGTGAACCCCAGGGTCATTACCCCTCAATACTGGAAGACTTTGGCTCCAAGTTCACCATTATTCTTTCCAAAATTACTCCTGACATAATTCTTGGGGATGCTAATACCCTTGTGAATAATCCTTTCAATACCCTGGAATCTCATTCCTCAATCTCCTCTCCAGGGATCTTAATTACCCTTGCATTACCTCAGTCATTCATTCCCACTGTCCTACCAACAACTGCATACCTCTATAATCTCACTTTCAAGCTTCCCATATTCTGACCATCACCTGTCTTTCTATGCACTCTTTCTAGTACCCTGGTTCTCATAATTCCTCAACCTCACTAAGACCAACAAGCCAGTGATCCTATCACCTTTGCACTGTTGCCTTCATTTTCTTATTTCCTACCTTACCTGACTTAGATTCTGTGGTCCATCACCTTAAACGTTCCCTTAAACACACCTCAATTTCCTCGGTATTTTTCTCCCTCCCTCAAACACCTCACAAAACCCCAATCCTGGATAATCTAACTGTCTACTCAATACATGAACCCTTGTAGTTCAAAGTGACGAGCAGAAAACACATATCCATGCTGACTCATGACACTATAAATTCATGTCCAATAATCTCAAATGGGCACTTAATGCTATCTGTAATCCTACAACATTTCTCTAGTCCATTTACTCCCCTATTTTCTTAGAGGACAATTTCATACTTTTTAACTCTCTTCAAATCTAATAAACACTCTCTCTACTACCCTCACTACTCTAATGGTCTAGATTCCTATATTTTTTAAAAATAAAAAATTGTACATGCTTCTACCACATCTACCTATCTACAAGCATCTGAGTCCATATACTCTGCCTTCCTTCTTATTAGTAAAAAGGAACTACTGGTATTCCTACGGCAAATCCCTCTGCATCAAGTATAAGCAATTCAATTTTCTCTAATCAACGTTCCCCTCTCTACTAGAATATTCCCAACAGCATACAATATGGTGTAATTTTTTCCATTTTAGGAAAATTTCTCTTGACTCTATTATCTCCCTCCAAGTAAAACTCATTTCTCGACAGCCCACTACCCCCACCACATACACACAAACAAACCTATATATGTTTTTTATTAATTAATTATCTCATGCTACACTGGGACATTATGACTAGAAGTCAGCAAACATGCATTATATGCTCATCTCAACCATTTGTATGCATCCTTGTTGTTGTTGTTGTTGTGTGCCGTCGAGTCGGACCCGACTCATAGCAACCCCTCCTTGGGTTTCCGAGGCAGTATCACTATGGAAGTAAGATTGCCCAACCTTCCTTCCGAGGAGTGGCTGGTGGGTTTGAACCGCCAGCCTTCTGGTTAGCAGTCAAGTGCCTTAGCCACTTTGCATCCTTAGGTAAAGCAATTAATCTGTGTTTCCATTTTCTCTTCTATTACTAAAAAAAAAAAAAAAAACTGGTAAGATCCCAACTTTTTAAATTAAACACCTTTAATTTTTTAAATTTTTTAAATTAAACACCTTTAATTCTAAGAACCTGCATATATCAACTTCTTAAATATTAATTTGATCATATGTAAAGGGGAGCAGAACTGATCTTCTGAATTACAATCTGCTAGTTTTTAAAAGTATTTTACTTCTTCCAAGAGAATTAAAAGCAATAATATGGGTGGAATTATCCATCGAAACAAGTTAACTACAGGAGTTTTTTCAAAACATTGCTGGGTAACAGAAAATTACAGCAATCATGCTTATCCTAATAATTTGTCTTTTTTTTTTTTTTTCCCCAAACTTATGGGGTAAAAAAAGTTCTGACATTATCAAATTGACCATGAGTTAGAAGTCTTTACTTTTCTAAAGAGTCAAAGTTATATTTTTTTCAAGTACCCCAAAAAGGAACATCAAACTGGGAAAATAAGAAATCCCAAAGAAAATAAATAGTCATGTACATTTCAAATTTTCTGGTGAACAGATATCATCAAAATTTTTTTTACAATATGGAGTTACTTACAACCTCTTCCCCAAACATTAGCCTTTTTACTTGTCTTCTCAGACTAAAAAATCAATGTCCAAATTAAATAAGGTTACGTAATTCTGGAAAATCTTCACAAGTTAGGGTAAAAAAAAAAAAAAATTAACAATTACTAACCAGAACCCTTTCCCCACAAGCCTATCCTTCTCTGCCTTCCATCTTAAAAAAAAAAACAGTATCACTGCCATCAAGTCATCTTCGACTCACAACAACCTCCACTTAGTTTCCAAGGCTTAAATCTTTACGGAAGTAGATCACCTGGTCTTCCTTCTGCAGAGCAGCTGGTGGGTTTGAACCACTGACCTTCGGGTTAGCAGACAAATGCCTTATCCACTACACTGCCAGAGCTCCTTTCACCTTCCATAGTATCGAAAGAACTTAACTAATTTGCATGAAGTCATACTATTGGTAGTGTCTAGAACCATACAAAACTCGTGTTTCCTGACTCCTAGTCTTGTGCTCTTTCCACTATACAACACTACCTTGTGAGCCCCCCAAAAAAGCACTGGCCATCAGCTCTGAGAATTATTGTGTTTGTCAGCTGACATTAAAAATACACAATAATATTACAAGAGACTATAAGACATGCCTTCCGAATAAGACACTCGACACTAGAAAAAAGTGTAAAAGGACAATGAAGCTCTTTAAGTCAATTATACACAAAGCAAAACTTCTCACCATTCTCATCACTTAACTCATGCTATTATCTATTTCAATAAGAACATTTTTCTCCTTTCCTTCCAAATATGTATTTGGACTATTCTACATGTAGACACTGTTCCAGGGCCTGAAGACACCAGCAAAAACAAAACACAATCCTGGCCCTCATAAACTTTTCATTCTACCTGGGGGGGGGGAATGAGCAAATAAATAAATAAATAAATGGAATAAAATAATGTTAAGACATTAGTAAACGCTATGAAGAAACATAAAACAGGATAGGGGAACAGCTGATGATGATGTGGGAGAGTGCTAGTCTACACAGAGTACTAAGGGAAGACTTCTTCAAAGAGGTGACACTGAGCCGATACCTAAAACATGAACTGAACACAGAAACATACACAAAGAAATCATCAGCACCACAAACACACACACACACATGCAACACGGCAAAATGACACCAGTAAATTCATACTTAACAATTATTACATTGATTGTAAATGGAATAAATGCACCAGACAAGAGACAGAGACGAGGAGTTCCAGGTAAGATGGCGGAATAAGCAGAAAGACTGCACAGATCCTCTTCAACAAAGAAAAGGGGAACCAATTAACACAGATATAGAAGATAATCCTGGACCCCTGAGCTTTGAAGGGAAGGATATAGAAGTGGGCTAAACTCCAACTAGCAGAAGAATTTGCATGAAAACACCAAAAAAAGGAGACATACGGAACTGTGGTCTGGCAGGGATCCTGATGGCACAGGCAACTTGGATATAGCCAAGTAGTGGAAGGACCAAAAAATTAACCTAAAAATCAGCCCTGCTAGCTAGGGGCTGCACAGAGGACTGCCCTGGTTGCTGGTGAATAAAAGCGGAAGCAGTGAAGAGGAAGGCAGGCTGAGCTGTGGACTTTTGCCTGTCCAGAGGGTGCAGCCATTCTGAATGTTTACAAGCAGTTTGACCATTCTGGATATTTAAAGCACAACGGTCTTCCAGATTCCAGGGACTTAAGAACAGGCTCCACTTGCTGGGAACCACAAGGACATTCCAGATGCTGACAACCAGAAAGGTGTGACATTCCCCTTGTTACTCTTATATCCCACACCCTCTTGGTGAATGGAGGTGTGGTGATCGCTCACTCCCACCCACCTTCCAGGCTGGCAGAAATTCCATCCCAGTATATGTGCTCGAACGGAACCTGGGTACCTCGTCCTATCCCAATTTTTTTTTTCTTTTTTTTAGTTTGTTTGCTTCTGTCTGTTTTAAAAGTACTACTACTATTATTACTTTTATACTCTTTATTATTCTTTATTCTTCCCTTTCCTAGTTTTGGTTTTCAGCTTTTTTTCTTTTCCCTGTCCCTGGTTCCAATCTTTTTTATTTTCTTTCTCGTGGTTAACCCCATTCCCCTTGGTTTTCTTTTTGCTTTTTTCCCATTTTTTTCTTCATTATTCTCCTTGTCACCTTTTTTCTTTTATTGTCCTCTCCCCAGTTATTGTGGGTTTTTTTTTTTTTTTCTTCTTTCTCCCTTCCTGGTTATAGTTCCTGTGTGATTACATGGCATGTTTTTTGTCCATTTGCTTTTACTTTTTGGATGGTTATTCAATTGTTATTTTAGTCTAACTAAGTGGGAGACAGCAACAGTCCCCATATGATACCCCTACACCCAAACCTCCTGCAGCTTCACTTACTGAGTGACAGGCATGATCTCCTCCTCCACCAACGAGCCAATGATAAACAACCACCAAGAAGAGCCCAACTCACCCTTAGCTGCTCTTCACAAACAGTTAACAGAGATCTAAATACAACAATATCACAATGTCTTGGAGACAACAGAAAGAAGCAAGATAAAGAAGGAGAAACAAGGGACCAGGATAAAGAACCAAAACACATCCCTGAGAAAGAAGCAGCACTGGAACTCCCTGATAAAGAATTCAAAAGAATTATACTTCGGTATCTTCAAAGGATTGAGAGACAGATCAAGGAAAACACAGACAAATCCCTAGAAGAATTTCAGAAGAAAATACCAGAACAAAATGACAAAGTAAATGAAAAACTAGAAATGATTCTAAATGTACAGATAGAAATCCATAAGATTAACACTAAATTGTCAGAATTAGATAACACATTGAAAGGGCAAAGGAGTAGAACTGATGTAATGGAAGACAGAATTAACAAGATTGAAGATAAATACCTGAATACGTTTTTGGAAAGGGATCAACCAGAAAAAAAGATCAAAACAAAATGGAGAAAACGTAAGGTTCATGTGGGATACCATCAAAAGGAATAACCTACATGTCACTAAAATTCTAGAACAGGAAGGGAAAAATAAAATCACTGAGAAAACTGTCCAAGATTTGCAGAAAGAGAACTTCCCTGATATGATGAAAGATGAGAATATATGTATTCAAGAAGTCCAATGAACCCCAAACAGGATAGACCCCAAAAGAAAATCACCAAGACATATCATCACCAAACTTATCAAAACCAAAGACAAAGAAAGAATCCTGAAAGCAGCATGGGGGAAAAAAAAGTTACTTACAAAGGAGTAAGAATAAGCTCTGATTTCTCAGCAGAAACCATGCAAGCGAGAAGGCAATGGGATGGTATATATAAAACCCTGAAAGAGAAAAATTTTCAACCAAGAATTATATACCTGGCAAAACTCTTCCTCAAATATGATGGTGAAATTATGAGATTTCCAGATTAGCAAACACTAAACAGAATTTGTTAAAACCAGATCAACCTTACAAGAGATACTAAACGGAGTCCTACAGAACCAAACACAGCAAACAACAACCGACCATTAATACACAAGATGACATAAGCCAGAATCCACAGCTATGGGCATATCCAAAGTAAAATAAGCTTACAAGATTGTAAACAAGGAACCAGAAACTTCAACTGCCAAATGAGAACAACTATAAACCGAAAAGAGGGAAAATACTGTGTTCTTACAGAACTTCTAAATGGTGAGGAAGTCAAGAGAGTTGCAAGATAGAATGGACTGTTCTAAACTCGGGGAGAAAATTATGAATCACAGGGTAACCTCAAAGAAAAATGATAAACCTTCACATCACAATAGAAAAGAGGACAAAGCACAAATATTCAGCAAATACTAAAACAACAGCAACAAAGGAAATGATGAGTCATAAACATAATGAGCTCAGCACAGAAAATAATATGGAACAAAGAAACCAGGGACACCATGAAAAAACACATTAACAAAATGACAGCAACCAATTCATACTTGTCCATAATTACAATGAATGTTAATGGATTAAATGCACCACTCAAGAGACCGAGAGTTGCAGATTGGATAAGAAAACAAAACCCATGATTATGCGGCCTACAAGAGACACACCTTAGAGACAAAGACAAAAACAGACTAAAAATCAAAGGCTGGAAAAAGATATATGAAGAAAATGGCAACCGTAAAAGAGCAGGAGTGGCAATATTAACTTCTGATCAAACTGACTTTAAGACAAAAGCCACCATACGAGACAAGGAAGGACATTATGTAAAGATTAAAGGATCAACTGAACAAGAAGGATCAATTGAACAAAAAGACATAACCATAATAAATATCTATGGAACCAGTGAAAGAGCCCCAAAATACATAAATCAGACTTTAAAAGAGTTGAAAAGGCAAACAGATGACTCCACAGTCATAGTGGGAGACTTTAATACACCACTGTCCAAGAAATATAGAACAACTGGAAAGAACCTCAACAAAGATGCAGAAGAGCTAAATAATACAATCCACCAACTTGACCTTATAGATAGCTACAGAGCACTTCACCCAACAACAGCACAATATACATTCTTTTCTAGTGCACATGGAATATACTCCATGATAGACCATAAAGCAAGCCTTAATAAATTTAGAAACATTGAAATACTGCAAAGCATCTTCTCAGATCACAATGCTATCAAATTAGAAATCAACAATAGGAAGATCCACAGAAAAAGAGCAAACACAGGGAAAATGAATAACACCCTCCTTAGGAGATGGGGTAAGACAAGAAATAAAAAATGAAATTCAAAAATTCCTTGAATCAAACGAGAATGAAAACACAACATACCAAAATCTTTGGGACACAGCAAAAGCAGTGATCAGAGGCCAATTTATAGCAATAATTTTCACACATCAAAAAAGAAAAGCAAGCCTAAATCAACATCACCAACAATTAGAACAAGAACAGCAAGAAAAGCCTACAGTCACCAGAAGAAAGGAAATAATATTCGAGGAGAAATCAATGAAACAGAAAATGGAAAGACAACAGAAAAAACAACAAGACTAGAAGTTGGTTCTTTGTAAAGATTAATAAAATCGACAAACCACTGGCAAATTTAACAAAGGAAAAGAGGGAAACAAATAATAAAGATCCAAGTAGAAATACATGAAACAGAAAATGGAAAGACAACAGAAAAAACCAACAAGAGTAGAAGTTGGTTTTTTGAAAAGATTAATAAAATTGACAAACCACTGCCAAATTTAACACAGAAAAAGGAGAGAATAAAAATAACACAAATAACAAATGAAACCAGTGATATCACAACAGAACCAACTGAAATAAAAAGGGTAATATCAGCATACTATGAAGAACTGTAGGAGCTCTGATACCATAGTGACTTGACTACTAACCAGAAGGCTGGAGGTTCACACCCACCAGCCACTTCTCAGAAGGAAGGCTGGGCAATCTACTTCCGTAGTGATACCATCTCAGAAACCCAAGGAGCGGTCGCTATGAGTTGGGGCTGACTCGAAGGCACATAACAACAACATGAAGAACTGAACTCCAACAAATTTGAGAACAGGTCATGTCACAAAAGAACTGAGTTAAAAAGGATAAAAACAGAATACTATGAACAACTGTGACCCAACAAATTTGAAAATCTAGATAAAACAGGCAAATTTCTAGAAACATAATAGTTACCCAAACTAAAACATCTGAGGCAGAAAACTTGAAAAGACCCATCACAAAAACAGTAAAAGAAAAGGCCATTTAACCAAAAAAAAAAAAAAAACTCTCAACAAAAAAAAAGTCCTGGCCCAGACAGCTTCACTGGAGAATTCTACCAGTGAAGAATTCAGTAAAGAGTTGACACCAATTCTGTTCAAATTATTCCAGAACACAGAAGAGGATGGAATACTCAAACTCAACCTATGAAGCAAGTATAACCTTGATACCAAAACCAGGCAAAAATATTACTAATAAAGAAAACTATAGGCCAGTATCCCTCATGAACATAGACTCAAACATTCTCAACAAAATCCCAACCAACAGAATACAACACCATATCAAAAAAAATAACACATCATAAACAAGTAGGATTCATACCAGGTATACAAGGATGGTTCAGTATTAGAAAAATAATCAACATAAATAAAACAAAGAAAAAGAACCCCATGATCATATCAATTGATACAGAAAAGACATCAGATAAAATGCAATACTCAGTCCCAATAAAAATCTAAAAATAATACAGGAATAGAATGGAAATTCCTCAATATAATTAAGGGCATGTATACAAAACCAACGGTCAAGATTATTCTCAATAGAGAGAGACTGAAAACATTCTCACTGTGAAGAGGAACCAGACAACGATAACCTTTCACCACTCCTATTCTACTGGAAGTCTTAATCAAAGCAATAAGATAAGAAAGGGAAATAAAATGCATATAAATTAATAAAGAAGTAGAATTATCTCTATTTGAAGATGATATGATCCTATACTTGGAAAACCCCACAGATTCAACAAAAAAATGACAAAAACTAATATAAGGATTCAGTAAAGGGGCCTGGTGCAAGACCAACATTTAAAAAAAAAAAAAAAAAGCTAGTAACGGGTATAAAAATACTATACAAAAATACTGTTCTATATCTACTTTGGTAAGCAGAAACCAGTGTCTTAAAAGCTTGTGAGCAGCCAACTCAGATGTGACAATTGGTCTTTCCTCATCCAGAGCAAAGAAGAATGAAGAAAATCAAAGGCAGATGGAAACAATTAGTCCAAGGGACTAGTGGACCATGCAAACCTCAACCTACATGACCCTGAGGACCAGAATGAGACAGTGCCCAACTACCACTGTCACACTCTGAAAAGGATCAAAACAGGAGATCCTGTATAGAGTGGGAGAAAAATGTGGAACAAAACTCAAAATCATAAAAAAAGACCAGTCTTACTGGTCTGATTGAGACTGGTGAAACCCGAGAGACTATGTCCCCTAGTCATCTTTTGGGCCTGAAACTGAACTCGCTCCAGTAACTTCCAGCCAAACAGACAGGTGAACAGTTACACCAGGTAGATATACTCCTTAGAACAATCACTCATGGGAGATCAGAAGGGCGGCATTTGCACAGGGAGACAGGTCAGAGGGCAGGAACGCATAGTAAAGAAGGACACAGAGAAAAGGTAACCAAAGGGAGGAAGTGGGAGTACAGCTGTTGTATTATAGGGATTGCAATCGATGTCATGAAATAAAATGTATATGAACTGATGGAAAGGGTATCAGGAAAATAATACTATGTTCGGTAGGCATCCAAAAGATGAAGTACTTAAGAATAAATCTAACCAGAGAGACAAAACATCTTTACAAAGAAAACTACAAAACACTACTACAAAAAACAACAAAGAGAACTATATAAAAGGAAAGATATACCCTGCTCTTGGGTAAGAACAATTAAAATTATAAAAATGCAGTAACACCCTGCGGTGGAGTAAATTACTTAGTGTGGCTTTTCTACCCATAAGTCTTTGTAAACTCCAAGGTGGGATTTTCTATGAGCAACTGAGGAGCTCCTGATTGCTGAAGTTGTCCACCTGGAGTATTTCTG
>NW_006922248.1:78701-79981 GCF_000298275.1 Orycteropus afer afer | reverse complement strand
TTGGCCTTGCAGTAATAGGCCTTGGGTTACTGCTGGTAATCCTGTCTTCCTCTTGTGGGATTAGAGGAGGTCAGAACACGTGGCCTCCTTGCCCTTTTTGCACACCCAAAGAGATGTACATATATAATACAATTCTGATCCAGATTCCATCATTGTTCTTTTAAGAGATGGAAAAACTAATCACCTACTTTATATAGAAAAGAAAGAGAACTCAGATAAACCAAAACCAAAAAAACAAACTCACTCCTAATGAGTCAATTCAAACTCACAGCAACCCTCTTTGGGTTTCCAAGGCAGAAAATCTTTACAGTAGATTGCCCAGTCTTCCTTCCATGGAGTGGCTGCTGGGTTTGAAACACCAGCCTTCTGGTTAGCAGCCAAATGCTGCAGACACTATGCCACCACAGCACTCCTAACAAGGAAAAATAAAGTAGAAGGCCTCATACTCCCTCATCTCAATCTACTGAACAGCCAGTCAAACAGTCTGGTATTGGTACGACAGGCACAAAGAAAGGTATAGTACTGAGAACCCAGAATACAGGACAGCTGATCTCTGACAAAGAGCCAAAACCCATTAAATGTGGAAGAAATAGTCTCTTTAATAAATGGTGCTGGCAAAAGTGGATATCCATTTACAGAAAAATGAAACAAGATTCAGATCTCTAACTATATACAAAAACACACTCAAGACGGTTCAAAGAGGTCATCAAAGAAAAAATAGTGGCAAGCATAGATGCCCTTGTGTAACCAAAAAAACCAAACTCACTGCCATTAGGTCGATTCCAACTCACAGTGACACCCTTTGGGTTTCTGAAGTGGTAAATCTTTGTGAAAAGTCTAGACTGCCCAGTCTTCCTTCCATGGAGTGGCTGGTGGATTTGAACTGCCAACATTCTGGTTACTCGTCAAATGCCTTAGGTACTACACCATAAGAGCCCTACATGGCATTCACTATCAAGTATAACTGAAAACACACCACAACACAAGGCAAAGTGGAAGACTGGAATATACTAAAAATTAAACATTTATATGCATCAAATTACTTCTCCAAAAGAGTGAAAAGAGAACCTACAGATTGGGGAAAAAACTGGGCAATGACCTGGCTGACATGGGACCAATATCTAAAATGTATAAACAACATCAACACCTCAACAAGAAGGAAAATAAGGGGGTTGTGGTAAGATGGCAGACTAGGCAGAAAGACTGCACAGACCCTATTCAACAAAGAAAAGGGAAACCAATTAACACAGACACAGAAGATAATCCTGGACCCCTGAGCC
>NW_006922248.1:55991-72791 GCF_000298275.1 Orycteropus afer afer | reverse complement strand
AGTACTGCGCTGTCAGTGAAGGCAAACATGGGTTTACAGGTGGATAGATGGGTGGACAGGCTGAACTATTAGGTATGTCTATGAAATGGGGATTGTATCCAAGAACATGTATAGGGTTGGCAGACAATGGTCCTATAAGTTCATGTGAATGATCACAATTCCCAGGTGTACAGCAGAGCTGACAGGGGGCAAGGTTGTGGTCACTACTTGGTCACAGCCAGCTACCCAGAGGAACTGAGTAGTTGAACCTGTGGGCTTGGGACCATAGTCGCAGGGGACATCAAGCTCAACTGGCATAACATATTATATAAAACATTGTTCCACCTCCTACTTTGGCAAGTAGCGACTGGGATCTTAAAATCTAGCAAGCTGCCATCTAGATGCATTGATGGGTCTCTCCTTGTCCAGGGCAAAGAAGAATAAAGAAAACCAAAAATGCAAGGGAACAATTAGTCCTAGCAACTGGTACACCATCTGATCTGCAGTCTATATGACTATGAGACCAGAAGAACTAGATGGTGCCTGGCTACTAATATCAACCACTTGGAAGGGGATCTATGTAGGAGATCCTTGATAGAGAGGGAAAACAATGTGGAACAAAACTCAAAATCATTTGGAGGGAAAAAAAGGGGGGGAGGACCAGATTTGCTGGTCTGATAGAGCCTGGTGGAACCACTGAGACTATGGCCCCTAGCTGTACTTCAGGTCTGGAATTATACCCACACCTGTGGTTTCCAGCGAAACAAAAGACAGGGATGTGAGTTGAACATTTACCTGAGGCAGATACACTCCTTGGAGAGAACAATCATGGGAAAAAGAATGGCTGCTTATGCACAGGGAGACAGTTCAGGTGGCAGGAGTGCATGGAGGGATGGACACAGGGAAGAGGTAGCTAGGGGGAAGAAGTGGGAGGGGAGCTGTTACATTGCGGTAAATTGTGGTCAATGTCATGAGACAAAATGTAAGTGAACTGCTGTATGGAAAGTGAATTTGCTCTGTAAATTTTCACCCAAATCACAATTAAAAAAATAAATAAATAATGGGCAGAGGACATAAATACACACTTCATCAAAGGAGACACTCAGGTAGACAACAAACACATGAAGAAATGCTCATGATTAGTCCTATGAGATGCAAATCAAAACAATAAAATCATCTCACCTCTACAATAAAAGTAAAGTTCAAAAAAATAGAAAACAAATACTGGCAAGGGTGTGAAGAGACTGCAACCCTCACACATTGCTGGTTATTGATGTTGTTAGGTGTCATGGGGTCAGTTTTGACTCATAGCGAAGAAGAAATAAACAAGAGAAAGAAACACTACCAGGTCCTGAACCATCCTCACAATCATCATGCTTGAACCCACTGTCACAGTCACTATATCAATCCATCTCATTAAGGCTCTTCTGCTTTTTTGCTGACTCTCTACCAAGCATGAAACCTTTTCCAGGGAATAGTCCCCTCTGACAACATGACAATATGAGACAAAAGTCTGGACATTCTCACCCCTATGCAACATTCCAGTTGTACGCCTTCAAGATAGATTTTACTCATTCTTCTAGCAGTCCATCACACATTTAATATTCTTCACCAACATCACAATTCAAATGCATCAATTTTGTGGTTTTCCTTATTCATTATCCAGCTTTCAAATGCATAGGAGGCTACTGAAAATAACCATGGCTTAGGTCAGGTGCACCATACTCTTCAAAATGACATCTTTGCTCTTTAACTTTAAAGAGGTCTTTTGCAGCAGATTTTCCCAGTGCAATACAATGTCTAATTTCTTGACTGCTGTTTCTATGGGTGTTGATTGTGATCCAAGTAAAATGAAACCCTTAACAACTTCAATCTTATCTCTTTTTATCATAATGTTGCTTATTAGTCCAGTTGTGAAAACTTCTGTTTTCTTTACGTTGGTGTGCAATTCATACTGAAAAACTGTAGTCTTTGATCTTCTCAGTACTTCAAATTTTCTTCACTTTCAGCAAGAAAGGCTGTATCATCTGCATATCGCAGGTTGTTAACGAGTCTTTCTCCCATCCTGACACCACATTCTCCTTCAACCACTGTAGAAAATGGTATGGGGAGTCCTTAAAAAGTAGAAATATTGTATGATCCAGAAATCTCACTACTAAGGATATATTGTATAGAAATAAAAGCCTTGACATGAATAGATATATGGATAGCCATGGTCATCACAGCACTATTCATAATAGCAAAAAGATGGAAACAACCTAAATGCCCACTGATGAATAAAAGTATAAAGAAATGGCAGTATATACACATAATGCAACATTATGGAACGCTGAAAAATAATAATGAATCTGTGAAACATCTCATAACATGGATGAATCTGGAGGACATTACACTGAGTGAAATTAGTCACAAATGACAAATATTGTATGAGACCATTGCTATAAAAAGTCAATAAATGTTCATACACAGGAAGAAATACTCTTCAAAGTTTGCCAGTAGTGGGAGGGAAAAGGAGGATAAATCACTAACTAGAAAGCAGACATGTAATGGAAAGACACTGGATGGAGGGAAACACACTATACGATGAGGGGGAAAATTAAGCACAACATGATCAACGCCAAGGTAACATTGGGAGAAGCACAAGAGTTAAAGGCAACAAAGGTAAATACTATTGTATACACAATCCTGCAGTAACAGTAGTAAAAATACCTTCTGAGTGGATACATAGAATGATATGGAAGCTGAACAGCTTTGGGAAGGCAAAAAGGATGACATCCATGAAGACATATAGACTTGACAGAGGATATCTGTACATATGTCGTTATATGTGCTGCAAATTCACCCCTGAATATAGTAGAGCACATACAGAGCAGTTATGAAAACCTCTTGGCCATAACCAAACACCTTGAGGGAGTAAGTTGCTAGGTCTGGGGACTCAGGACCATAGCCTTTAAGAGGGCATCAAGCACAGATGAACCTGGAGGACATTACACTGAGTGACAAATATCGCATGAGTTTGCTATTATAAAAAATTAAGAAAAGGTTGACACAAAGAAATATTCTTCAGTGGGTGCCAGGGACAGGAGGTGGATGGAGGGAAAATCACTAACTAGATAGTAGACATGTATTAACTTGGGTGAAGAGAAAGGCAATACATAATAAGGAAAAGGTCAGTACAACATGACCAAGGCAAAGGAAGACAGAAGTATGCAAGAGTAAAAGGTAAATAATGGTAAATAAATACTAATAGGTACACAATGCTGCAGTAACAGTAATAGCTAATAATAATTTGAGTGAATATATAGATACATATGTATACACACACATACACACACACATAGGAATGAGGTGAGAGCTCTGGTAGCACAGTGCCTAAGGCACTTGACTGCTCACCAGAAGGCTGGCGGTTCAAACCCACCAGCCACTCCTCGGAAGGAAGGTTGGGCAATCCTACTTCCGTAGTGATACTGCCTCGGAAACCCAAGGAGGGGTCGCTATGAGTCGGGGCCAACTCGACGGCAAACAACAACAACAACAACAAATAGGAGTACACCAACAGATAGACAGATAGACAGATAGGTTTGGCAGAAGATATTTCTACATGTATATTTGTACATACTACAAATATATGCAGGCATATAATAGGGCATGGGGGGGGCACGTTATGCAAGCTTCTTAGCTATAACCAAATACCTTGAGGGACTGAGTCTTTAGGCTTGAGGGCTCAGGACCATAGTCTCAGAGGACATCAAGATTAATTGGCCTAACATAGTCCATAAAGACAATGTTCTACATACTCTTTGGTGAGTACTGACTAGGGTTGGAAAAGCTATGAGCAGTCTTCTAAGGTCCAACTATTGGTTTCTTCCTATTCACAGAAAAGAAGCATGAAGAAAAATCAAAGACTCAAAGAAACAATTAGTCCAAAGGACTAACAGATCACATGAACCACAACCTCTACTAGCCTGAGATCAAAAGAAGTAGATGGTGCCCAGCTGAGCAGGATCACAATAGAAGGTCCTGGACAGAGTTGGGGGAAAATGTACAACAAAATTCAAAATCATAAAAAAAAACACTGGACTTAATGGTCTGACAGAGACGGGTAGAACCCCCAAGACAATGGCCCTTAGACACGGCTAAAGGGGCAAGGAGGTGGTATCTTCTGACCTCCTCTAACGACACAAGAGGAAGACAGAATCACCGTCAGCAGCCCAAGGCCTGTTCCTATGAGCCCACCATACTGCCACCCTCCAGCCCTCTTACTAACCTCATCATCAACCGTTCCTGCCACAACACCCACCACTCTCTCTGCTGAGTTCAATAATTTGCTGCAATGGCCACAAAGAACTCACAGATTATGGGGTTTACTAGGGATGCAACAGGCTACAATTCAAGTTCAGGAACTCGCTCAGTCTCTCACAGCCGCCAGTCTCACTAGCAGCCCGCAGTATCTCAGCAGCGCATGTCTCTTGCATCTCTCTCTCTCTCAGCAAGTGTGTCTGCCAGCAGCGCGTCTCTAGTAGCATCAGTAACAGAGTAGCAAAACCAACCAATCCCAACACCAGAATTCTACAAACCTGAGGGAGAGCAAACTTCCCAGAAAATTGCTTCATGCTGCTCTCAACAGAAATACCCCAGGTAGATAACTTTAACAATCAGGAGCTACGTAGTTGTTCATGACAAATTCCACCACAGAGTTTACAAAGACTATGGCTAGAAAAGCCATACTATGTAATTTATTAGGAGCTCTGGTAGCATAGTGCCTAAGGCACTTGACTGCTAACCAGAAGGCTGGAGATTCAAACCCACCAGCCACTCCTCAGAAGGAAGGTTGGGCAATCTACTTCCATAGTGATACCACCTACAAAACCCAAGGAAGGGTCGCTATGAGTCAGGTTCAACTCAATGGCAAATAACAACAACATGTAATTTATTACACTGCAGACACCTTACAAATCTGAACTGAACCAACTCCCAGAGATCACTGTTCAGTCAAACAATAGTCCTATAAAGTGAACTATAACACCCATGATGAACATGCTCCTCAGAACGATCAATCATACGATACCAAAAGGGCAGCATTTGCCAAAAGACAAAGTTCAGAAGGCAGGAAAGATGGGCAAATGGAAATGGAGAACCCAGGGAGGAAATGGAGAACCCAGGGAGGAAATGGAGAACCCAGGGAGGAAATGGGAACAGTGCTTTTACATTGATGGGACTATAACTAATGACACAAAACAAAATGTGTATAAATTGTTGAACGGGAAACTAATTTGTTCTGTAAACTTTCTCTCTAACCATAAAATAAAATGTTATACAGACACATACATAAATGCACGTGCACACACACACACACACACACACACACACACACATTTTTTCCCAATTGTCACTTTTAAGCATTTCTCACTTGGTTATGAATGATTTATATAATGTCAAAACAAATGTTTAGGTATATAAAGGTTCACAGCAGCATTATTCATAGTAGTCAAAAAGTAGAAATAGCCCAAATGCCCAAGAAGTGGTGAATGGATAAACAAACTGCAGTATATCCACTCAATAGAAAACTATTCAGCAATTCAAAGAAACAAACTAAATACTACACCATGGATGAACCTCAAAAAGTGTATACTCAGTAAAAAAAGCTAGATATGAAAGACCATATACCACGATTCCATTTTTGCAAAATGTCTAAAATAGGCAAATCTATAGAAGCAGAAGCAGGTAAGTGGTTGCATCGTGCTACCAGTGGACAGCAACTGACAGCAAATGGGCTTGAGAGAGCTCTTTGGAGTGATGGAAATGTTCTAAAATTGGGTTGTGGTGATGGTTACACAACAGTGTAAATTTACTAAATTTGTTCTCTTTGTCTTTGGCAGTTTTTGTACAGCGGTAAATATATATGTAATAAATCATCTGTCACTTCAACATTCTTCATGTATATAACTCAGTGACATTAGTTATGTTTATCATGCTGTTCAGCCATTATCGTTACTGTTTCCAAATTTTCCCATCACTTTCAACCTTAGCTCAGTGTCCTCTAAGCAATGAGTTCCCCTTTATTCCTCCCTCCCACGTGCCCCTGTGGTAACTACTAATAAACCTTAGTTTCCAGACAGCAGCCTATTCTAGGCATTTTATATAAGTCATAAAATATTTGTTCATTTTCTAATTTTTTTTAAATTGCAAGCCTAAAATGGATAATTTTATAGTATATATATTACACCTCAATAAAGTTATTTAACCACCACTTGTCAATTTCTCATACTATGGTGGCTTGTGTGTTGCTATGAGGCTGGAGGTTATGACACCTGTATTTCAAATGCCAGCAGGGTCACCCATGGTAGACAAGGTTTCAGTGGAGCTTCCAGACTAAGACAGACTCAGAAGAAGGAAGGGGCCATCCATTTCACAAAATACTGGCCAGTGAAAACCTTACAGATAGCAGTGAAACAGTGTATGATATATTACTGGAAAGCTTTATGACCAGCCCTGAAACACTGTTTGATATAATGCTAGAAGATGAGCCTCTCAGGTCAGAAGACACTCAAAATATAACTGGGGAAGAGCTGCCTCTTCAGAGTAGAGTAGACTTTAATGACATGGATGGGGTAAAGCTTTTGGGACCTCCATTTGCTGACATGGCACGATTCAAAATGGGAAGAAACAGCTGTAAACATCCATTGATAATCGGGAGGTAGAATGTACTAAGTATGAATCTAGGAAAACTAGAAGTTGTCAAAAATGTAATGGAATGCATAAAGATGAATATCATGGGCATTAGTGAGCTGAAATGGACTGGTTTGGGCCATTTTGAATCAATCATATGATCTACTATCATGGGAAGTAGATCTACTATCATGAGAAGATTGAAGAGGAATGGCATCACATTTATCATTACAAAGAATGTTTCAAGATTTATCCTTATGTCCAATGCTGTCAGTGATAGGATAATATCCATACGCCTACAAGGAAGAACAGTTAGTACGATTATTATTCAAATTCAAGCAGCAATCACTAAAGCTAAAGATGAAGAAATTGAAGATTTTTACCAACTTCTGCAGTCTGAAATTGACTAAGCATGCAATCAAGACGCATTGATGATTACTGGTGACTGGAATGTGAAAGCTGGAAACAAATAATCACCGGTATATGCATAATATGGCCTTGGTTATAGAAATGACTCTAGAGACCACATGATAGAATTTTGCAAGACCAATGACTTGTTCATTGCAAATACCTTTTTTCAGCAACATAAATGGTGGCTATACAAGTGGGCTTTGCCAGAGGGAATACACAGAAATCAGATCAACTGTATCTGTGTTAAGAGGTGACTGAGAAGCTCAGTATCCTCAGCCAAAACAAGGCCAGGAGTTGACTGTGGAACAGATCATCAACTGCTCATATGCAACTTCAAGCTGAAGTGAAGAAAATTAAAACAGGTCCACAAGATACAAAATAGGACCTTGATTATACCCCTCCTGAATTTAGGCTATCTGAAGAAAAGATTTGACGCAATGAACACCAATGATTGAAGACCAGACAAGCTGTGGAATGACATCAAGAACATCACACATGAGGAAAGCAAAAGGTCATTAAAAGGACAGGAAAGGAAGAAAAGACCAAAATAGATGTCAGAAAAGACTATGAAACTTGCTCTTGAACAGAGAGTAGATAAAGCAGATGGAAGAAATGACAAGATAAAACAGCTGAAAAGAAGATGGAAGGAATACAGAGACACTGTCCAAAAATGATGTTCAACTATTTCAGGAGGTGACATCTGGTCAAGAACCAAGGGTACTGAAAGAACAAGTCAAAGCTGCACTGAAGGAACTGGCGAATAATAAAGTTCCAGGAATTGACGGAATATCCACTGAGATGTCTCAACAAGCAGATGCCACACTGGAAGCACTTACTCGTTGCAGTGAATTGCTTGATGTGGCCCTTTGAGCGACTGTCCTCCATTCTGTGATGTATTGTAAATCCCATTATCCATGCCTGTTTGGGGTTGGTGTGGTAGTTAAGGTCATGCATCAACTTGGCTGGGCAGCTGGTAACAGTTGTTCCCTATAATGACTGGCAATCAACTCTGTGGTGGGATTTGCCTTGAGCTGCTGATTGTTAAAGCCATCCACTTAGGTTATTTCTGTTGGGGCAACACAGGTGGAATGTATTTGAGTCCTGCCTTGCTGGAGGATATAATTCAAATCACCAACCTTAGCTTCTCTGAGGGTATACCTACGAATCTCCTGGGAAGATTCACCCTCCTCTTGCTCCGGTTTTATGTCTTGGCTCATCCTCATCTCACCCCTGGATTTGGGACAGCAGCCGTCATCTGATCTGCAGATTGAGGTTCATCAAACCCCAAGAATTGGGAGGATCCTCCAGACCTACTCACAAACCTGGGACTCGCCAGCCTGCCAGCCTCCACCACTACTACGTGAGACAAACCCTTGGGTGTCTTTGAGTTCTGTGAGGCATTACAGCAAAATACAGAACCTAAGACTGGGGAAATTACTGGGAGGAGGAGGAGGAGTTAATGTCTGAAATGATGGAGTGGTACGGTAGTTTGGACATTCAGGACATCTTTAACCTCTGCCTCATGGGGACCAGCCTTGTGCTGATCCTTCTGAAAGAAATTGTTCAAGCACTCATCCATGCCAAGAAATATGGAAGACAGCTACTGGGCCAACTGATTGGAAGAGATCCATACTTGTATCCATTCCAAAGAAAGGTGATCCTACAGAATGTGGAAATTACTGAACAGTATCATTAATATCACATGCAAGTAAAATCTTACTGAAGATAATTTAAAAATGGTTGCAGCAGTATATTGACAGAGAACTTCCAGAAATGCAAGCTGGATTAAGAAAAGGATGTGGAATGAGGGATATCACTGCTGGTGTCAGATGGATCTTGACTGAAAGCAAAGAATACCAGAAAGATGTCTGTGTTTGACTGACTATGCAAAACCCTTTGACTGTGTGGATCATGACAAATTATGGATAACACTGAGAAGAACAGGAATTCCAGAACACTTAATTATGCTCATGAGGAACCTGTACATAGACCAGGAGATTGTTTTAAAATAAAGAACAAGGGTGTGCATGAGGGCTGTATCCTTTCACTATTCGTATTCAGTCTGTATGCTGAGCAAATAATCCAAGAAGCTGGAATATATGAAGAAGAACACGGTATCAGGATTGGAGAAAGATTCATCAACAATCTGTGATATGCAGACGACACAACCCTGCTTGCTGCAAGTGAAGATGACTTGAAACACTTACTGATAAAGATCACAGAATGCAGTTTTCAGCATGGATTACACCTCAACATAAAGAAAATGAAAATCCTCATAAATGGACCAATAAGCAGCCTCACAATAAATGGAGAAAAGACTGAAGTTGTCAAAAGATTTCATTTTACTTGGATCCAAAATCAACACCCACGGAAGCAGCTGACAAGAAAGCAGACATCACGTTGCTCTGGGCAAATTTGCTGCAAGAGACCTCTTTTGTGTTGAAGCATTGAAGAGCAGGAAAAAAAAAAAAAAAGAAAGTACTGAAGAGCAAAGATATCACCTAACCCAAGCCATGGTATTTTCAATCACCTCATACGCATGTGAAAGCTGGACAATGAATAAGGAAGACTGAAAAGAGTTGATGCCTTTGAATTATGGTGTTGGTGAAGAATACTGAAAATACCATGGACTGGCTGAAAAATGAACAAATCTATCCTGGAAGAAGTGTAGCCAGAATGCTCCTTGGAAGCTAGAATGGCCAGGCTTCATCTCATCTACTTTGGTCATGTTGTCAGAAGGGACCATTCCCTGGAGAAGGATATCATGCTTGGTAAAATGGAGGGTCAGTGGAAAGGGGTAAGACCCTCAACAAGATGGACCGACAAAGTGGCTGCAACGATGGGCTCAAGTATAGGAAGGATTGTGAGGATGGCACAGGACCAGGCAGTGTTTTATTCTGTTGTACAGGAACCAACTCAACAACACCTAACAGGAACAAAGATGTCTGAAAAAAACAATTACTAAAAAAGTGAAAAGACAACCTACCAAAAGGGACAGTGTCTTTGGGAACCATATATCCGATAAGAATCTACTATACCCACTCCACATATATCAACATGGTTAGGTTCCAAAGACCAGGTCACTAAAAAAATAGAGGAAGACCATGTAAGATTACAAAATGGAGGATGACTACATCATTACATAACTGCCAAAGCTCTGAAATCATGGTCCAGCCAAGTTGACACATACCTTTAATTACTAGTCAATGTTACAAATGCCTCACAACTCAGCATTCATTACAGGCAGACATACATTATTAATGTGTAAAATTGTTGTTGTTTGTTGTTATGTGCCCTCAAGTCGGACCCAACTCACAGTGAGCCCTCCTTGGGTTTCCGAGGCAATATCACTACAGAAGTAGATTGCCCCATCTTCCTTCTGAGGAGTGGCTAGTGGATTTGAACTGCCAGCCTTCTGGTTAGCAGTCAAGTGCCTTAGGCACTATGCTACTAGAGCTCCCAAACAATAAAATAGATAATATAACAGATTAAGAAAATATAACATACCCACTCCTCACTTACTGACCGGTCAGGTTGCAAAGATCACATCATGTGAAATAAGGCATTATGCAAAAATGGAAGATGATCACATCAGATCAGAAAAATCAAGGATGACTACATCATTACATAACTTCCAAACCACTGTGAGTCATGGCCTAGCCAAGTTGATACATAAGCTTAACCAACACAGCTAGAGTTATTCTTGCCTAGCATCTCGAGGTAATTTACTGCCAGATGTACATTATTAATGTGCAAAATAATTGGATAGATTTTTTACCATTGTTGTAAATATGAAATATCAACTAACAAGACAGTTGATAAGTGAGGAGTGTTGTTGTTGTTGTTACGTGCCATCGAGTCAGACCCGACTCATAGCGACCCCTCCTTGGGTTTCCAACGCAGTATCACTACGGAAGTAGATCGCCCCATCTTCCTCCGAGGAGTGGCTGGTGGGTTTGAACCGCCAGCCTTCTGGTTAGCAGTCAAGAGCCTTAGCCACTACGCTACCAGACCTCCCAGTGAGGAGTACGGGTACTGATGTTCATTTTGATCATTGTAATTAATGCAAACTTTTGCAAACTTGGGTAAAGGATATTTGGGAACACTATTTGTGGAGCTCTGGAGGCATAGCGCCTAAGGCCTTTGACTATAAACCAGAAGGTGGCAGCTCAAATCCACCAGCCACACCTCAGAAGGAAGATTGGGCAACCTACTTCAGTAGAGATACTGCCTCGGGAACCCAAGGAGGGATTGCTATGAGTCAAAATAGACTCAAGAGCAGGAAATTAGTTAGGTTTTTTTTTTTTTTTTTTTTTTTTGGTTTAGTACTATTTGTGCAATGTTTTTATAAGTCTGAAATTATGTTAAAGTAAAAATTAAAATTTGTTTAAATTTAAAAAGTAAACTGAAAAAGAAACACATTAATTTGAACACCTTCTACATATTTAGCACTGACCCAGATGCTGTGAGACAAACATGAAAAAATGTAAGACACATATAATAGCAGGTAAGAATTTAGACATTGGAATCAAACAGTCCAAATTTTGAACATCATATCAATAATTATTAGCTAGGGCATCTTGGGCAAATTACTTAAGTTCTCTAAGTCTCAATCTCATTTTCTGTAATAAGAGAATAATATTATCTACTACATATGGTGGTTTTAAGAATTAAAAGAAATAATTCATGCAAATCACATTTGTCATCTAGAAAGTACCCAATTAATGGTAGCTACCAGAAGGCTGGAGGTTCAAACCCACCAGCCACTCCTCACAAGGAAGACTGGGTGATCTACTTCCATAGTAATATCGCCTTGGAAACCCAAGGAGGGGTTGCTATGAGTCGGTTCCAACTCTATGGCAGTGGTTTGGTTTGGTTTGCTTTTACTGTAATTAAAAAAGAAGGGAAAAAAAAAAAAAAACTCACTGCATCAAGTCAATTCAACTCATAATGACCCATCCTTGGTTTCTGAGGCATTATCTCTACAGAAGTAGATTGTCCAGTCTTCCTTCTGAGGAGTGGTTAGTGGGTTTGAACCACTAGCCTTCTGGTTAGCAGTTAAATGCTTTAGTCACTATGCCACCAGAGCTCCCAGCTATTGTAATAGTATCTTTTCTTCCCCTAAATCTGGTGAACTGTATGCTTTTTCACAGGTGAAGTCTAATTAACTCTTGGTTTATATATAATTCTAACAAATTTCGTTATTTTGATGAGAAAAAAATATTATAAGCAACAGTGCACACGAAACATAAAAGAAGACAGAGCAAACGGGAAGGACTACCGCATTTTAGCAGAGTATATTGATGGTCCCAATGAATCCCCCAGTTATCATTAATTAATTAATTATATACAGAATACCATATTTAAGGTAAAGAGAAATTTTTCTCTTATAAAGCAGAAAAGTAACATATATTTCAGGAAAACTGCTACTATAAAAAGTTAATTTTTTTGAAAATTATACTCCTTCAAGGGGTAAACTCTACTAATCTACAAACACTTATAACTCTTCAATCCTTCAATAGTTAGAAAATGAAATATTATTATATAAGACAAAATTTTACACATAAGTAAAATTTTATTTTAAATGATGCAAAAACAGTTGCAGCAGTACATCAACAAGGAACTGACAGAAATTCAAGTTGGATTCAGAAGAGGGCATGGAATGAGGGTTATCATTGCTGATGTCAGATGGATCTTGGCTGAAAGAAGGAATTGGGCAAATATGCTGCAAAAGACCTCTTTGAAGTATTAACAAGCAATGAAGACACTTTGAAGACCAAGGTGTACTTTACCCAAGCCATGGTATTTTCAACAGCCTATGCATGTGAGAACCGGACAATGAATAAGGAAGACCAAAGAAGAATTGATGCATATGAATTGTGGTGGTGGTGAAGAATACTGAAAATACCATGGACTGCCAGAAGAACAAATCTGTCTTAAAAGAATTACTGCCAGAATTCTCCTTAGAAAAAGAGAATGGCCAGACTTCATCTCACATACTTTGGCCATGTTCTCAGAAGGGACCTGTCCCTGGAGGAGGATATCCAGCTTGGTAAAATAGAGGGTTAGTAAAAAAAGGGGAAGACCTTCAGCAAGAAGGATTGACACAGTGGCTACAATGATGGGCTCAAGCACAGAAAAGACTGTAAGCATGGTGCAGCACTGGGCTTGGCAATTGGATGTGTTTTATTCTGTTGTACACAGGGTTGCCATGACTCAATCGAGTAGATAGTACCTAACAACAACAACATATATGCAAAAAGTTGGAAAATGAGATAGTTGGTAAGTGAGAAGTACATGTAACCAATATATATTTATATAAAACTTCAACAACTTTACAACAAAAAGACAAATAACCCAATCAAAAAATGGGGAAAGGACTTTGTTCTGGTTACCTAGTGCCTCTCTGACAAAAATATACCACAAATGGGATGGCCTTAACAAACAGGGTTTATTCTCTTACAGTTTGGAAGCTTTAAGTCCAAGTTCAAAGTGCCAGACTCTAGGGGTTGGGTGAAAGCCCCTCAGCCCTGGGCTTCAGCTCTGCCTCCAGCTCCAAGCCCACTGACGCTAGAGGCTTTTCTTCACTCAGATAGCTGCCGGCTACTGAGGCTGCCAAGCCCAACGTTGGCAAGTAAAAAGGCACAGTCCCAATGTTATCAAACCACATGGCAGGCCATTAATCAAGTCCATTGTAAGTCCCCAGGTTGGCAGAGCATGGCAGACTGCTGAACAATGATACAGCTACATGCAGGGTCCAAGCGTGCCATAAGCTAGAAAGTATTCCCAAGGCTTCTCCTTATATACAGGAAGCAGACCACAGCCCAAAGCAGCTACTCAGCTGCTTGTGGTAGATCCTACCATGGAGCTGATTGCCATTCTCATCATGGGAAATAACTACATTCAGCTGCCCAGCCACTCCACCAGGCACAGCCAAGTTGACATACAAATTTAATTACCACAGACTTTGTGGTAGTTAAGGCTGTGTGTCAACTTGCCTGGGTAAAAATTTTGAGTGGCTTGGCAACTGGATGTAGTTATTCCCCATGATGAGACTAGAATCACCTCCATGGTGAAATCTGCTGTGAACAGTTTATCAGTTAAAGGAGAGTTGCATTTGGAGTGTGGCCTGCTTCTAGTGTACATGGGGAAGCTCTGAATAAGGTCTCCAGCTTTTTGGCACATTTTAGATCCTGTATTTGGCAGTCTTCATCTAAAGATCCTGGACTTGAACCAGTAGCCTACCATGTTGCCTACCAATCTAGGGAGTGTGCTATTTTATCTGCCATCCTTGAGTTCATCAGCCTCAGCAGCAAGCAACTGCCTCAGGAGATGCCTCTAGCTCCAGTGGCCCTGGAACAAGAGGTAGAGCTGAAGTCCGAGACAAAGGCCTTCACCCAGCCCCTATAGCCTGTACTCTGAATCCAGACATCTAGACTCCCAAACTACAAAAGAATAAATTCCTATTTGCTAAAACCATTCACTTGTGGTATTCCTGTTACAGCACCACTACAGAACCAAGACAGACTTGAACAGACATTTCACCAAAGTAGACATTCAAATGGCCACCAAACACATGAAGAGGTGCTGAATGTTATTAGCCATCAGAAATACGCAAATAAAAACCACCAAACACATGAAAAGATGTTCAATATCATCAACCACGAAAGAGAGAACATTTCACTCTCACTTGGAGAGCCAAGATTAAAAAAAAAAAAAAAAAGATGAAAACAGCAAATGTTGGCAAGGATGTGGGGAAACTGAACTCTTCTCCACTGATGGTGGGAATGCAAAATGGTACAGTAGTTATGAAAAACAATGTGGCAGCACCTCAAAAAACTAAAAGCAGAACTACCATATCAAAACCAAACCAAACACACTGCCATCGAGTCAGATCTGACTTATAGCAACCTCTCCTTGGGTTTCCAAAGCAGTCTCACTACAGAAGTAGATTGCCCAACCTTCCTTCCAAGGAGTGGCTGATGGGTTTGAACCACCAGACTTTTGGTTAACAGTCAAATGCCTTAGGCACTACACCACCAGAGCTCCTAGAACTACCATATGACCTAGCAATTTCACTGCTAGGAATATATATTCAAGGGACTTGAAAGCAGCAATGTAAACAGATATATGTACACTAATGTTCACTGCCGGAATTATTCACAATACCCAAAAGATGCAAACAACCTAAACACTCATCAACAGATGAATGGATAAACAAATGTATTACATACATACAATGGATACTATTGAGCCAGAAAGAGAAATGAAGCCTTGCTACAACATGGATGGAGCCTGAAGACATTATGTTGAGTGAAAAAAGTCAATCACAAAAAGAAAAGTATTATATGATCTCATATATGTAAAAAGGTAAAAACAGGCAAATGTATAGAGACCAAAGTTTCTGAATAGTTACCAGGAGTGGCAAAAGGGAAGAAGGTGGAATTATTGCTTCTAAAATACTGAGTCTTGGTTTATCCTAATGTAACTATCACTTTGATTAGGACAGGGTTACACAGCTGTTTAACATAATCACTGTCAATATGTTATATATCTGTAAAAACTGGAATTGGCAAAAGTTGTGTGATAAATATATTTACAAAAACGACAAAAAACAGAGCAGCTGCTGAGGCTATTTATATACAACCAAAAACCTCATGGGATTTGTTTTGTTTGTTTGGAGTCATGGTTTGATGAGACATTGTAGTTAAATGGCCTAATAATGTGTTTAGTACTTCTGTTCTATTTCCTAGTTCTTTGCTTAGTGTCTAGGGTCTTAAAAGCTTGCAAGTGCCATCCAAGGTACAACTGGTTTCCATTCACCTGCAGCAACAGAGGAAGGATAAGACCTAGGAATAGGAGGAAGATATGGAATGTGTGGAAAAATGCTTCCATGAACAACTGCCTCTTTTGCCATGAGACCAAAAGAACTGGATGGTGTCCAGCTACCATTACTGAATAATTTGATCAAAGATTTCACAGAAGAATCTTGATCAGAAGGGAGAAAATGCAGAACAAAACTTCAAATTCTCATGGAATCCAGACTTCCAGGAACTACGGAGGTTGGATGACCCCCAATATAATCCATAAACCAAAAATATACCCTGAAGAAGATGGAGGAATAGGCAGACAAGCTACACAGACTCTCTTCAATAAAGAAAAAAGAAACCAATTGACAGAGATACAAAAGATAATCCTGGAGCCCTAAACTTTGAAAGGAAGTAGACAGAAGGGGATTAGGCACCAACTAGTAGAAAAACCTGAACGAAAACAGAACCTAAGAATAGGCTCTGTTTGCCAAGGACAACAGGGACATACGGGAGGCTGACAATGGGGAAGGAGACAAGTGGTGAGTATGTAAGTGCTTCCAAACAGCAAACAGAGAAGCACAGCACAGTACCCTGCTCACGCAGATAACATACAAACAAAACAAAAATTGCAGGCAACTCACTCCAATATACAATCACCGATTAAATATAAATACAAAAACATCACAATGCCTGGGAGACAACAGATCATCACAGTCCACACAAAGAAGCAAGATAAAGCAGGAGAAACAAGGGACCAGGATACAGACCTGCAAAAACGGCAAGGAGGCCCCATCTTCCGACCTTCTCTAACCATACAAGAGGAAGACAGGATTACTAGCAGTAACCCAAGGCCTATTCCTGCCAGGCCAGACATGCTGCCTCCCTCCAGCCCTGTCTCCAACCATTCCTCCCAAAGCACCCACCACCTCTC
>NW_006922248.1:45371-55621 GCF_000298275.1 Orycteropus afer afer | reverse complement strand
AGTTGGCACCTCCCAGAACATTGTTTTGTGCCACTCCCAACAGAAATACTCCAGGTGGACACCTTCAGCAATCAGGAGCTCCTCAGTTGCTCATAGCAAATCCCACCTTGGAGTTTACAAAGACTTATGGGTAGAAAAGCCACACTAAGTAATTTACTACACTGCAAGACCCAAAACACATCCCTGAGGAAGACGCAGCACTGGAACTCTCTGGTAAGGAATTCAAAAGAATTATATTTAGGTACCTTCAATGAATTGAGAGATAGATCAAGGAAAACACTGACAAAATTGAGGAAAACACTAAAAAATTTTGAAAGACAATACAAGAACAAAATGACAAAATAAATGAAAACTAAAAATGATACAAAATCTACAGGCAGAGATCCAGAAGAGTAATACTAAATTTTCAGAACTAGATAAAACATTGAACAGGCAAAGGAACATAACTGAATCAATGGAAGATAGAATTAATGAGATTGAAGGCAAATACCTGAACACTTCTTTGGAAAGGGATCAATCAGAAAAAAGATCAAAACAAAATGAAGAAAGCCTAAGGTTCATGTGGGATACCATCACAAGGAATAATCCACGTGTAATCAGAATTCCAGAACAGGAAGAGACAGACAAAATCACAGACAAAATTGTCAAAGACTTGTTGGAAGATAATTTTCCTGCTATTATGAAAGATGAAAATATATGCATTCAAGATATCGAATGAACCCCAAACAGGATAGACCCCAAAAGAAAATCACCGAGACATATCATCATCAAATTCACCAAAACCAAAGACAAAGAAATAATCCTGAAAGCAGCATGGGAAAAACCAGAAGTTACCTACAAGGAGCAACCAATAAGACTAAGCTCGGATTTCTCGGCAGAAACTATGCAGGTGAGAAGACAATAGAAGAGTATATATAAAACCCTGAAAGAGAAAAATTTCCAACCAATAATTAAATATTTTAATTTAATTAAAATTTTCTCCCTTCTGATCAAGATTCTTCTGTGAAATCTTTGATCAAAATTGTCCTTCAAATATGATGGTGAAATTAGGACATTTCCAGATAAGCAGAAATTAAGGGAATTTGTTCAAACCAGACCAACCTTACAAGAAATGTTAAAGGGAGTTCTTTGGACAGAGAACCAACAACAACTGACCATTAACACACATGATGACGTAACCCAGAAACCAATGCAGTTACAGAAGCATCCAAGGTAAATAAGCCTACAAGATTGTAAACAGGGAACCAGAGACATCAATTGGCAAATGAGAACAACTACAAACCAACAAGAGGGAAAAAACTGTGTAGTTACAGAACTTCTAAATGGTAGGGAAGTCAAGACAACTACAAGACAGAACAAACTGTTCTAAACTTTGGAATAAAACTATAAATCACAGGGTAACCTCAAAGAAAAATGATAAATCTTCACATCAAAATGGACTAGCACAAATATTTAACAAATACTAAAACAATAGCAACGAAGGAAGTAATAACACGATTCATAAACAAAATGAGCTCAGCACAGAAAACTATATGGAACAAAGAAATCAACACCACAAAAAAGCACTTAATAAAATGACAGCAACAAATTCATACTTGTCAATAATTACATATCTGGCAAGGGACTTATCTCTAAGATTTATACAAAACTCCAACAGCTCAACAGCAAAGGGATTAACAATCCAGTTGAAAAATGAGCTGAAGACATGAATGGACACTTCACCAAGAAGGATATTCAGGTGGCCAGCAAATACATGAAGCAATGCTCATGATCACTGGCCATCAGAGAGATGCAAATCAAAACAACAAGATACCATCTCACCCCAGCACTGACATCAAGGTTCAACAAGACAGAAAATAACAAATGCTGGTGGGGATGTGGAGAGACTGGCACTCTCATACACTGCTGGTGGGACTGTGAAGTGATACAACCACTGTGGAAAGCAGTATGGTGATTCCTTAGAAAGCTAGAATTGGAGATACCATTTGACCCAGCAATCCCATTACTAGAGAAGTGAGAGCCAGGACAGGAACAGATATATGCACACCTATGTTCATCACAGCACTATTTTACAACAGCAAAAAGATGGAAACAACCTATGAGCCCATCAACAGAAGAATGGGTAACCAAACTATGGTATATATACACACAATGGAATACTATGCAACACTAAACAATAATGTAGAGTCAGCAAAACACCGCATAACATGGATGAACTTGGAGGACATTATGCTGAGTGAAATAAGTCAATCACAGATGGACAAATATAGTATTAGTTTATTGTTGCGGAGAGTCAAGGAAAGGTTTATATACGGAAGGAAACTTTCTTTGTTGGTTGCCAGGGGTGGGAGGGGAAGGGAAGGAAAAAAAAAAAAAGAATGCATTAATCCATGTCACTTTAGTTTTGTATATTTCACTGTACATAAATTATATTTCAATAAAATGCATTTAAAAATTATACACACACACACACACACACACATATACCCTGAAGACTTCTTAAAACCACAACAATTTACCTTAACTAGTGAAGAGTATCTGCCTTGAACACTGTGCTCTTTTAAGAACTATCCATATGGCATCAAACTGACAACAACTTGAAAGATTAGATAGGAATTTTACAGAGTGGTGAGTTCATCTTCATAGGAGAGTAACAACTGGGAAAAGGAGAATGAGAATGGTTGCACAGCTTAAAGAATGTATTCAATGACATTATATGGTGCTATTTAGTTAATACGTACATAGTTTATTTTTTAAAAAATATTTTTAAAATTTCTTAGCTTTAATATCTATACAGGAATCCCTGGATGGTAAATGGTTGAGTGCTTGCCTATTAACCAAAACGTCTGAATCCACTCAAACATGCCTCAGAAGAAAGGCCTGACAATCTACCGCCAAAATGTTTTAGTCATTAAAAATGCAGGATCAGGCAGTGTTCTGTTCTGCTGTACATGGGGGGGCTGTGAATTGAAATTGACTCAGTGGCACCTAACAACAATCACTATAAGACAAAAGAGATTTTCTGTGACTCTTAATGATCTACTTTGTAAGATTCTCAATAATCCAAGAGATAAAAAAAAGTCCTTCAAAGCTGAAATAAAATAGTGTACTAAAATCAGACTTTCATGCAAAAGGTTTCAATATTAAATGAAGTAGAATTTTAAACATACTATTATGGTCTTCCATCTAACTATGGGACCTTGAGAAAATTACTTAACTTGATCTCTAAAGTGGAAATAAAACTATTTTCCACACCATGGGATAATGTATGCTTGGAAAACACTCAATACAGTCTACTGCCTGGCACAAAGTAAACAAACACTCAATAACTGTTCATGTTGTTGGTGTTATTAGATGCCGAGTCAGTTCTGACTCACAGTGACTCTATTCAGTACAGAACAAAACACTGCCCAGTCCTGCACCATTCACACAATCATTGCCATGTTTGAGCCCACTGCTGCAGCCACTGTATCAATCCATCTTATTGAGAGTCCTCTTTTTTGCTGACTAACTTCACTAACCATAATGTCCTGTTCCAGGGACTGAGCCCTACAATAATATGCCCTCTGATAATATTTCCAAAGTATGTGAGATAAAATCTCATCATTCTCATTTCTAAGAAGCATTCTGGCTGTACTTCTTCCAAAACCGTTTTGTTCTTCTTCTGGCGGTAGCGCATTCCATATCCTTTGCCAACACAATAATTCAAAGGTATCAATTCTTCAGTTTTCTTTATTCATTGTCCAGCTTTCACATGCATATGTGGCGAATGAAAATATCATGGATCGAGTCAGGTGTACCTTATTCCTCAAGGTGATTTATTTGCCTTTTAATACGTTAAAGAGGTCTTTTGCAGTAGATTTGCACAATGCACTACATCATTTGATTTCCTGACTGCTGCTTTCATGGGCGTTAATTGTGGATCCAAGTAAATGAAATCCTTGACAACTTCAATCTTTTCTCCATTTATCCTGAAACTGCTTACTACCCAGTTGGGAGGATTTTTGTTTTATGTTGAGATGTAACTGACGACTGCAGTCTTCTTCAGTAAGAAGCACTTCAAGTCCTCTTCGGTTTCAGAATGCAAGGTTATGTCATGTGCATATCACTGGTTATTAATAAGTCTTTCTCCAATCCTGACGCCATGTTCTTCTTCATACAGTCCAGCTTCTCAGATTATTTGCTCAGCATACAGATTGAGTAAGTATGGTGAAAGGTTACAACCATGACATACAACTCTTTCCTGAGAGGGTGGCACGTGCCCTATTAGAACACAGAAAAGTTCCACTTCAGGAATCCTCCCAGACTTCACCCTATGCATTTCTTTCTTGCTATCCTGTTTTCCTACATTAAGGCTGTAATCTTAAGTATAGCACTTTCCATGCATTCTACAAGTCATTCCAGTAAATTTTCAAACACAAAGGAACTATGGAACCAGCAGGTCAGAAGTTAGGCAGCCCAGGTGACACTCCCAAGCTTGCAGCTGGCATCCTAAAGGAATAGAGAGAAATTCCTGAATCTGTAGCCTGAAGGATATTGTCCTTTTAAGTTGTGAGATCTTATCTAGCTCGGGATGGCTAGAGTTGGAAAGAAAAGCTCTGTGTGCTGCACTTCGTGTCCAAAAAGTGAAAAAGTGGAGATTTTTATTTAATGCTATTAGCCTCATAATGAGGAACTCATCAAAAACTCAAACTCCATTGGTGGTGGTGGTGTTAGCTGCTGTCAAGTCGATTCTGACTCACCATGAACCCATGTGTGAAGAGCAGAATTGTTCCATAGTATTTTCAAGGCTGTGTCTTTTCAGAAGCAGATCACCAGCCATTCCAAGGCACCTGTGGGTAGATGCAAACCACCAACCTTTCAGCTAGTAGTCAAGGGCTTTACCCTCTGTGCCACTCAGGCCTCCCAAATTCCAGTAAATAATCTAAAATAAAGCAACTTAAATTTGTTTTATTGCAATTTTCATTAACAAAATTACTAGAATTTTTAACATCTCATTGCTGAGTCCCGAAACAGACAAATTCCTGGTTTGTCTTAAAATCTGAACCTTTTACTCAACTTATAACAAGATAACTCACTGTAAATAACAGTCTCCCAAACTAACATTTAAGGAAATTAAAATCCTTAGACACTTTAAAAATAAATTAACTAATTTAAATATAAAAAGCTGACTGGGAAAAGGAGAAGAAATCAGAGCAAAATTTAGATGAAAAACTGTTCCACTATACAAAACAAGAAAGATACCTTCCCCATGAATTCTGGCAAGGCCAATCCTCAGTCTCATTCACAAAATTCTTGGACAGTTTCCTCGGACTAAAAAACCCCATGCTATTTCACAGTAACTATTTTAAAGTTTGAGTATGGATGACAGTTTGGGGGAGCTGCCTATTTTGATGGTAAACAAAGAGTTTTCCACAGTTTTTCAACACTTCTCAGTCATTAAAAACAGTATTATTATTCACATCAAAGTAAAAAGGCAAATGAACAAAAACTTAAGATATCCTGCTATTAACAGAGGCTGTAGTATCAGAAAGGAATTCTGGTGGCACACTGATTAAGGCACTCAGTTGCTATTCAAAAAGTCAGTGGTTTGAACCCACCAGCTACTCTGTGGGAGAAAGATAAGGCAGTCTGTTTCTGTAGAGATTTACAGCCTTGGAAACCCTATGGGGGCAGTTCTACTCTGTCCTATAGGGTTGCTACGAGTTGGAACTGACTCAATGGCAGTGGAGTTTTTTCTTTTGTTTTGTTTTTGGTAGTGTCAGAAATTAAGAATAATTTAGGAAAAGATAAGCATTTCTGAGAAATAATAAGGGTTAAAGAAACGTAAACCTTGGGTCTTCAAATCCCCAAAATTGCTAGATAACTTTAGCATGAAAATTAATGATGCAACTATCTCACCCTTCAAATTGATAGTCTCTTCAAGCAAAGTCAACAGACTACCAAAACGTAAAATCTAGAATTAATAATAACTGGATAGGTGAAATAATCAACAACAACAACAAAAAAAAGAATAACTGGGTATAATGCTAAAATAAAATAACTGTATCAATGCACTGACCTTTCATTTTATGATTTTTCTCATATAAATTTTTCCCAAATTTTTGGGATCTGACATCACATATGATAAAGAAAGAATGAACAAGAAATAAAAGCAGCATCAGTGGTCTAATACAGTGCTGGTAGGAATATAAAACAGTACAGCAAATCTGGAAAACAGTTTGACAATTTCTTATAGGATTAAATATGCATTTGTCAAAGAACCCAGCAACTGCACCCTGGAGCATTTATCCCAGAGAAATGAAAACTTACATTTATGTAAAAACTTATACATGAATGCTCAAAGTAGCATTATTTGTAATAACCAAAAACTTGAAATAACTTAAATGTTCTTCAACATGTGAATGATTAAACAAAATCTGGTACATCCAAACCATGGAACACTGCTGCTGCTATTGCTGTGCTTAGGTGACACACAGTCGATTCTGATTCATGGTGACCCTATGTGCAACAGAACGAAACACTTCCTGGTCCTATACCATCCCCACAATCCTTGCATTATTGCAAGCCACTGAGTCAAACCACCTCATTGAGGGTCTCCTTTTTCTCTGACCTTCCATTTTACCAAGCATAATATCCTTATCCAGAGACCAGCCCCTCCCAACAATATAACCAAAGTAGGTGAAGATGAAGTCTGGCCATTTTTGCTTCTGAGGAGTATTCCAGCTGCACTTCCTCCAGGACAGATATGTTCATTCTTTTGGCAGTCCATGGTACTTTCAGTATTCTTCACCAACACCACAATTCAAAGGCATCAATTACTTCTTCTTTGGTCTTCCTTATTCACTGTCCAGCTTTCATAAGCACATGAGGCAACAAAAAATAACAAGGCTTGGGGTAGGCTTACCTTAGTCTTCAAAGTGACATCTTTGCACTTCAACATCTTAAAGAGGGCCTTTGCAGCAGATGTGCCCAGTGCAAATACCTCTAATTTCTTGACTGCTGCTTCCATCGATGTTGACCATGGATCCAAGTAAAATTAAACCTTTGACAACTTCAATCTTTTCTCCATTTATTATGATGTTGCTTACTGTTCCAGATATGAGGATTTTTGTTTCATGTTGAGTTGTAATCCATACTGAAAGTTGTACTCTTAGCTCTTTATCAGTAAGTGCTTCAAACCATCTTCACTTTCAGCAAACAAGGTTGTGTTACCTGCATACTGCACGTTAGTAATGAGTCTTCTTCTAATCCTGATGCCACATTCTTCTTCATATAGTCCAGCTTCTCAGATTATTTGCTCAGCATACAGATTGAATAAGTGAAAGTATACAACCCTGACACACGCTTGTCCTGATTTTCAACTATGCAGTATCCCCTTGTTTTTTTCGAACAAAGCCTCTTGGTCTATGTACAGTTCCTCATGAGCACAATTAAGTGTTCTGGAATTCCCATTCTTTACAATGTTATCCATAATTTGTTATGATCCACAGAGTCAAATGTCTCTGCATAGACAATAAAAGACAAGCGAAAATCTTTCTAGTATTCTTTGCTTTCAGCCTTAGATCCATCTGACATTAGCAATGATATCCCTCGTTCCATGTCCTTCTGAATCCAGCTTGAATTTCCGCAAGTTCCCTGTCAATATAATGCTGCAACTGTTTTTGAATTATCTTCAACAAAATTTTACTTGCGTGTGTTATTACGGAGCACTATTCAGCAATAAAAAAAGGCCAATCTCAAAAGATTAGGTACTATATGTCTCCATTTCTATAACATCCTCAACATGACAAAACTACAGAGATAGAGAACAGGCGTGCAGCTATAAACTGGTAGTACAGCAGTTCCTCTGTGGTGATGAACAGTCTGTATCATGGTGGTGATAGTAGTTACACAATTCACTAAATGGAATCAAATTGCACTGAACTACAAACACACACATGCATATGCACAAAGGAGCACATGTGAAAACTGAGTAAGATACGTAGTCTAGTTAGCAGTACTATACCAACATCAATTTAAAATGTACACGAGCAAAAGAAAAACAACAGTTAAGAAAGTTAAGAACTAGTTCCCAAAATAAAACAATGTTATATAACTTCGTGAATTTACTCAGTGAAGATTAACTAGCCTCAGGCTTTCAAGTTTTAATCCAGACTCATTGTCCTGTGAAAATATTGGCTACCTTTCCTTCTCACCCCACTGATTCACTATATCAGCAGCAACTAGTTTGGCAAGTACTTCTGTCTGAGTCACCAAGAGTATCTTATATTAAGTCTGAAAAAAATGAAAAGTACAAAGTTAAGTCTCAGAACCCACAGCAACACCAATCTTAGCAGGCTAAAGGAAAATCTAGCCTTAAGTAGTAAAAATGCAAAGGATACGTATAAGGGCCAAAAATGGCACACTGATAACAGGTGTTAGTTAAAAAATAATGCCGAAGGTAATGTTTGCCCAGGGAGACAGATTAGGGGGTGGGAGTGCATGGGAAGGAAGGACACAGTGAAGAGGTATAACTACAGGGAGAAAGTGGGAAGAAAGCTATTATATTGCAGGGAATTGTAGTCAATGTCATGAAACAAAATGAACTGCTATATGGAAAATGCCCTGTAAACTTTCACCCAAATCACAATAAAAATGAAATAAATAATAAAGGAAAAATATATATATATATGAGCTATCCAAGTGAGAACGATCCAGCAGAGCATTGCCAATTTCCTGAACCACAGAACCCAAGAACATAACAGAATGGTGTTAAGTTAGAATCGTATATAAAAATAAATAGATAATTCTAAAGGAATTTTATATTACTATATTTTCTTCAGACCTCATCAATTGATTAAAATGCACACCTTTAATATAACAACAGTTCTGAAGGAAGAGGTAGAATGCTACTATGTCAAATGCACACAATATCAAAACAATAAAATGCAAAAAAGGTATGTCTCTTAAAATTGAGAAGACAGGGAGTTTCTGAAATATCTGTATGACTAACCAATACCTATAGCATTTTTTTATTTTTGTTTTAATTTTCATTGTGATTTGGGTTTTCGTTTACAAATTCATTTTCCATACAGCAGTTCACACACATTTTGTTTCATGACGCTGACTATCCCCACAATATAACAGCTCTCTCTCCACTCCCTCCCTATAGTCACCACTTCCCTGTATCCTTCTTTCCTATGCATTCCCGTCATGCCAAACTATGGTCCTATGCAAATACTGCATTTCTGCTCTCCCATGATCGATGGTTCTAAGAAGTGTATCTACCTGGTATAAATGTTTATCCCATATGCCTGCATTGTTTGACTGGGAGTCACGGGAGTGAATTTAATTCCAGGCCTGAAGGGTAACTAGAAGCCATAGTCTCGGGGTTTCACCATGCCCTATCACACCAATAGGCCTGGTCTTTTTTATCACTGACTTTTGTTCCACAATGTTCTCCCACTCTATCCAGGATCTCCTGCACTGATCCCTTCCTGAGTGGTTGACAGTGGTAGTTCTTCTGGTCTCATTGTCATGTAGGCTGAAGTTCACATGGTCCACTAGTCTCTTGGACTAATTGTCTCCATACATTTTTGGTTTTCTTCATTCTTTGCTCCAAAGAGAGACCCAACCGTTGCACCTAGATAGCCACTTGCAAGCTTTTATGAACCCAGTAGCTACTCACCAAAGCAGGATGTAGAACAATGTATTTATGTAGTATATTATGCCAAATGAGCTTAATGTCCCCCAAGATCATGGTCCTGAGTCCACAGGTCCAACAACATCAGGGTGGTTGGCTGTGGCTAAGAAGTTAGAAGCTTGCCCCCTGTTAGTTCTATTTATATGAACATTCTTATAGAACAAACAAATACGTATGTAGAAATATCACCTGCCAATCTTATATACGGTCATGGGTATAATCCCGTAAGCAGCAGTCAAGACATCAAAAGATGTGTTGCACTGGGCAAATCTGTTTCAAAAGACCTCTTTCAAGTGCTGTTCTGGTTACCTAGTGCCACTCTGACAGGAAATATACCACAAATGGCATGGCCTTAACAAACAGAAGTTTATTCTTAAAATTTGGAGGTTTTGAGGCGGGGCAAGATGGCGGACTAGGCAGAAGGATTGCACAGACCCTCTTCAACAAAGAAAAGGGAAACCAATAAATACAGACACAGAAGATAATCTTGGACCCCTGAGCCTTGAAGGAAAGGATGCAGATTTGGACTAAACCCCAACTAGCAGAAGAATTTGCGTGAAAATAC